>NC_136008.1:12098071-12398071 GCF_048128805.1 Centroberyx gerrardi | reverse complement strand
TTACTTTCTTACCATTAGGCACTGAGAAATAGCTGAGAAACATGCAAGCCATGCATGTCAGTGTGACCTATACATACATCGTAGCATGTTGATATGTTTTGATTTCATTGGCCTTCAAGCCTGCTTGGTGTGTCCCAAGTTCAGTGAAAGTCAAAATGGGTGGGGCACCCCGGTGGCTCACCGAGTAGAGCGCGTACCATATAAGGCTCAGTCCTTCCCGCAGCGACCCGGGTTCGAGTCCAGCCCGCGGTCATTTGCTGCATGTCTTCCCCTCTCTCTCTCCCATACCTTCCTGTCTCTCTCTCACACTATCTCTGTCAATAAATCTAAAAAAGAAAGTCAAAATGGAAGAAAAGAACAACAGGGTCCAATGTCTCTGTTTTCTCGTATCGATCCTTGTTCAGCACTGTAACAATGTCTTTCCTTTTTCAGTTTTTCAGCCCTTAGAGATGATGGGTGTGTTCGATCCCCTAACAGGGTGAATCAACCCGGTCCATGGCCTCCTCCATCTCATCCATCTCCCTCTCGCAGTCCTCACACCCCTCAGGCCCACAGCCCCCTACTAAAACCAGCGTCGGTACATCCCCGTTTCCCACTCCGACCACACTTCCATCCGGGGCCCACGCCACGTCGATCATGCCGTCTGGACACTGCAGTAGGCCGCTGACAGAGTAGAGCCCGCCCCCTGGAACAACCTCATCATAGGACGGGGCGTGAGTGGCGGCTCTCGCCTCCTCCAGACGGAGCCTCTGTTTGCGACGGAGCTCGATGATGGTCTTGGTGTAGGAGTTGAGCGTGACCACTGCAGCCCCCATACAGCAACTGAAGGACACCCAGGCAAGGCTAAGAGGAGAGGAGATTTAGAGTAGTTAAGGAGAGTAGAGAGACATATCATCATCATCATAAAGTGCAAGTATTTTATGCACACGCTTGGATAATACAGACACACAGTGAGTATATCGTCTCTAACGGTCAGCCACCTACGCAAAAGACCAGCCGTAGTCCCAGGTCTGAGGCCTCCAGTCTTTAGGGCCCACAATAACTGTCATCTGAAACACTGTGGTGTACATCATGTGGGCCACCATCCCGAGCAGACCTGCATGGGAGATGGAAAAAACATAAAACAGACAGAATCAAACTGTTTAGTGTGTTGCACAAAGTGGAGGACCAAGCAAATAGAAGAGAAGGATTTGAACGAGGGAGAGATCGAATAAGTTTGCTGAGGGTCTAGAGAGGAGGAGGTGGATATAAAGTTAGTGATATAATAGTGTCAATTTAAAGGATACACTAGGTCTCACCTGATAGCACAGTACAGATAGCTGCGTAGGCATTGATTTTTAGTGCGTGCATCTCCTTATGGGAGCACAACACCTCCAGCCACATCAGTAAGAAACCCATCCCCAGCAGACCGATGTATGTAAACTCTGAAATGACTGACAGCCATAGAACACCTGCAACACGTGCAAACACACACACATCCCCACCCGCACATACACACGCATGCACACAGACGCACACATACACATGAACACATACACGGTGTTAATATTGTGCCTATAGAGCCATTGAACTTTTTACAATTACAATATGTGTCACAGGCACAGAGAGAAATGTGCAGACTGCAGCAGAAAACTGTCACACTTTTCAACGCAACACAACTCACCTTGTGTTTCCCCGGGGGTTAACTCTATAAAGCTGCGACACTTCTCACCTGCCAACCAAGTTCAGAGATGTGAACACAATAAAGTGGGAAAACAGTAATCTTACACTAGGAATGAATGGGATTTATGTGTCTGAAAACCTGAAACTGGAAAAAAACCTTGAAAAATCCCATCCCTGACAGTGGAACAATATTGTGACCAAGTGCAAGACCTACTTGAGTGAGTTTGTGTATGTTTGGGTGTGGGTGTGTGTGCATGCGCCCAGGTAAACATGCTTTGTAATCTCACCATCACTGTGTTTCTCACAGCTTTCCCAGAAGCCGGTGTGGAAGTATCTGAAAGCGTACTTGTCCTCCCCCGTCTCCCAGATGTAGTGAACTGCGTTGGCCAGCTGCCTCTGTCTGATCTTGGCCAGCTCATCCCTCCTGGCTGGAGACAGCGTGCGGTTGAAGGGGTTCTGAGTGGGACTTTCTGTAACGGCACAGGAAGATGGCACTGAGGAAAGCTTTCAATGAGACAGACAGTCACTCTCACACTCCCATCCACACCTATGGGCAATTTAGAGTCTCCAGTCCACCTGACTTGCATATCTCTGGAAAGTGGGAGGAAACGGGAACAGCCAGAGGAAACCCAGACACACACAGAAAACATGCAAACTCCAGAAAGAGATTCAAGATCCAAACCCAGGACCTTCTTGCTGTGAGGCAACAGTGCGAACCAGCAGAGCAGAAACACAAATATACATGAATGTGCAGGCATGCAGACACACACAGACACATACTGTATGCCCACACATCACACTGTTGAATGGGTTTGCTTCTTGAACATTTTTCCATTGCCAAAAACACAATGCACCAAGGCCAATAGATCAAGTACACATTTCTCCAATCTACACTTTGCATATCGGTGTGTGTGTGTGGTGTTGGGGAATTCTAGGAGGCCCAATAGGAAAGGAGTTTGTTTGTTTGTTTGTTTATTTGGATCCCCATTAGCTGCTGCATCTCAGCAGCTATTCTTCCTGGGGTCCACTCAAAACTTTACGTTGTGACAATACATTGTGACAGTACAACCAAATAAAACCAAAAGAGTATGTGCTTTCGAGTGAGAGAGGGATACAAAA
This sequence comes from Centroberyx gerrardi, assembly GCF_048128805.1. Classification (NCBI taxonomy): domain Eukaryota; kingdom Metazoa; phylum Chordata; class Actinopteri; order Beryciformes; family Berycidae; genus Centroberyx; species Centroberyx gerrardi. The sequence goes on along the minus strand of NC_136008.1, from coordinate 12,395,290 downwards.
TGGGCGACACAAGAAAGCTGTGAGTCTATGCATCGCACGATCTCGCATGGTCTCAAAAGTAACAAGCCCCTGCGCTTTACAGTCACATGCAGCCTTGTCATCCCACATGTGTGCATTTGTAAATCAGGCTTAGTGGCATGAGGATGGATGGTTACATCCACTGCTGTATAATTGGGTAACAGTAGGTCTTCTTTCTGTGGAAGTACAGAGTACACAAAGTACATGCAGTGATCAAAGTTGATTCCTTTATGGAGTAATAGAGCTGTTAATCTCAATGTGGATTAAGCACATCTGTTGAGGAAATAAAGACCAGAGAGCAGACAGCGTTAACCTCTCCACCATGGACCATAAACCTCTGGACCCATCCTCACACCCCACAGATTAAAGCCATAATTAAGTTCACTGCAGGACTAAGGTATGGGCAAAAAGAGATTAAAACATATCAAACCAAGGACAATGGGTTACTAACAGGTCAGAAGCATTCATCCAACCAGATTAGTTCTAGGTATTGGTTTTAATGCAGGGACACAGTGCAAAGATCATGAAGTGCTACACTTTGTGTAATAAGTCAGGCTAAACAGTCAAGGCCAAGTTGTTGGTAAAGTCAAAGTCAGGCAGCTGCTTTCTGGACCTTTGACAAGGCTCATGAGAAGATGAATGGCCTAAGTGATCATTAAAATGCAATCAATGGCCAATCGACCACACACACACACACACACACACACACACACACACACACACACACACACACACACACACACATCTCAGGAGACTGTCTGGCACAATATGCAGAGATAGATAGACAGACAGAGAGATAGATACATACACATATACATACATACAGTGTATACAGCACTATGTATACACCACATACTGTATATACACACTCAGTATCCACTTTATTAGGTACACCTAACAAGTACTGGGTAGGACCTCTGTTTGCATCCAGAACAGTTTGAATTCCTTTGATCATTGATTCCTCAAGGTACTGGAAACATTCCAGTACAGTAACTGAACCTCTCCAACTTGTCTGCATGCTTTATAAGTATGCTTTATTTATACATGACTCACCGTCACAAGCAGGAGCGAGCTGTTCGAAATGGAGAGGTGTCCCTAATAAAGTGGATACAGCAGAACTCCTGTGGTGTGGGGAGGTGAAGGACAGTGTACGACAGTGTATGACAGTGTGTCTCAGTACCTGTGGTGTAAGGCTCGCTGTTGTTCTGACCGCAGTTCTTCATTTTGACAGGCGAGAGGCAGAGGGGCTTGACCACCTTGTGGGTGCCCTCACACCAGTAGGAGGTGCAGAGAGCCAGGATGGAGAGGGCCAGAGCCAGAGTGGTCAAGGTCAGGGAGAGCAGGGAGCGAGAGCGACGGGACATACGCTCCAGCATGGCCACACAGGGGAGGGAGGAGGCAGGAGGAGGCGAGAGAGAGGGGGGGGAGAGGGGACGAGTGGACAGAAGGTGAGGTATTGCACGTGGAGATAAGACAAACGGGACAGTGGGTACACTGCAGTCACAGATGGTACAGAGAGGGTAGGACAGATGTTTTGAGAAGGTTTTAGGAAGGGATGAGCTGCCAGGTTACAGAATAAATGGAAGGTAAAGATAAATGTGATGTAACAGTACGGAGGGGAAGATGACAAAAACAGCAGACAAAGTGACGCTGTAAAGTCAGTGAGATTAAAAGAGAGGAGGATAAAGGGAAAGAGCAGGATAAGATTCTCTGAAGTTGATACATGTGGGAGAGGACAGATGGATCAAAGAAATGAACAAAGGGGGATTTAGATGGACGGTGGATCACACTAGGAGAAAACAGTGGGATGCAAAGACATATGCTGTCCAGGCAGCTTTACTGTGTTATCCTGTTATGGATCCCTGGGGTTACTGATGTGGCCATACATCCCCTGAACTCCACCCTTCTGACCTTTAACCCTAACTGATATCTCTGTCAGAATGTATTAGATCAATGTGGCTGATATGAAAAGCATAAAGTCATTTAAAAATACTATGATATCCCATGACAAATTAATGATATCACATGACAAATGCAAAATACTATTGATATCTCAGTAGTACATCTAAAGTGGGCAAACAGAACATCTTCAGAACCAATCGATCACCTGGCAAGACAGTGAAATAAGGTGGTTGCATGAAACACACAAAGGCAGCTACAGCCAAAGTGTCCATATGGCAACATCTAGCTTGGCTGGGTGTTTTTGGGGTCAGGACGGGTCATTATCCTGGCTGAGGTCACATAACTCGTCCAGTTGTCCAGTTGTGTTCATAAAGAGGAGTTAAGGGGGAATCAGTAATGCATACTGTCCTGCCACCCAGGTTAATTTCTTCCTGCTCCCTGATTAAGACACTCTGGTCTGACCATGCCTCTCATTATGCACTCCTCTACTGGACCTTAAGTAGAAGACAAGACGGAGGGGGTCTAAACAAGAGATTACTTTTTTGATGAAATTATGGATAAGCCGCACATCTAAATGAAATTTTGCTAGTAATCCCTGTTAATCTGCTTTAATCTATTTGTGTTAGGTGTATTTTAGTGTGAAACCCACTCTGACCCTTCCTGCTGTCTCTCTCTCACGTCATGTCGCCCTGTCAGCCCACAGCCCCTGAAACACAACAGACCATGCATTAAACCAGTTGAATTAAACACTGGAAAAGGACAGTCTGATCTGCATGGGAGCCCATCAGTGCTGGTTTGTGTTGTTAGGTGAATAACTTTGACCAAAATACACCAATATATGACAATGTTATTAACAACCATGAACAAGTCAGTTTTAGAAATGTATCAAATCTGAGGGACGTTCTTCATCATCATCATAGCATGATATTATTACATACTTCATATTACTACTATCATTACAACTATCACCTAAAGTCAAACATGTTCATTTCCAACATTAAAAGCATACAATCTGTACAAGATGTAAACTGTTCAGATGGCTGGAGCATTCTTGATATCTGTAACATTGTTTAGTTACTGAAATTGATATATTGAGAAGGCAAGAGGGTATGCAGCTTGTTCTCTAATTATCTAAAACAAAAGTTAAACACAATCTGCTTGTTACAGTTCACTTGCATCCATTGTCTTTAGCACAATATCAAAAAGCTCTATCAGACATTAGGCCTAAATAACAAAAAACAGCAATAACCAATACATAGATCAATAATTTTATACTGATAAGTACCTACCAAAGACCTTTTTTGTGTCCTGTAGTCTCTCTGGTCAACCATGGGGAAATCACTACAGTTAGAAACAGCAATACTCTCTGCTCCTTCCAATGCCCTAAACTTCTAAATATTCCAGAGACATCTCTATCTTGTAGCAGAGCCTTTCATTTTAAAGCTGCTCAAAATATTTCTGTTTCAGTTGCTCCATCTTGAACAGACTCTCAGAGTCGCTACTCTCCCTTCCTCTTTTCCCTCAGCCAGCAGTTTCCCTCTGCATCTGTCACCAATATTCCACCTTCAGGATGAGCATCCGTGACCCTTACCTCTCCAGCTGTACTCCTGCCTTTATCCTCCCGGCTGAGAGTCGGATGGAAATGCGAGACTGTGATTGAGTGTCCGCCTCCACGCCACTCTACTCCCTTTTCTGTCTTTCTTGGGAATTTATGTCACAAACCCATCCTGAATCATGTAATCCCTCTAAGTCCATCTGTTACTGTAGTTCCCCCTCTCTCGCTACATCTATCCCCTTTCATTTGTGGCTTTCTCACCCTCTATTCCTAGCCTCGCTCAACCTTCACCCCCAGTTGGAACTCATCCATGTCATCAATTTGTGTTTTTTTTTTTTTTTCGGTATTTCATTATTTCTCTATGGGTAAATGAAATTGTTAAAGAACTCTTTTTCCAATCAGCGCCAGCACTGCAAAGCCAAATCCTGTGCCCACTGAGTTAAGTTGAAGTGTTTATTTTCGGGTGCCAAGTGTGTTGTCCAAAAACAAAGCAAAGAGCTTTCCGTTGTCATAATAATTTATTTACAATATGTATGTACATAAAAACTGAAAGAAAACAAAATGGCAAGTAAAGAAGAACAACATTGTTTGCATGTTTGCATGATGAATTTAACAGAAGGGGAGCGGGATCAAAGGGAGTTAAAGAAAGCTGTTAACCCCAGGCTTGAGATTTACAGTAATGTAGAACCAGCTTGCCATCACTGCCAAAACACTGTGGAAAAAAAGACAAAGAGAGAGAAAGCGAGAGATAGGGGTCAATTTTTACTCAAAAAACAGACAGACACAGGAGAGATGTGTCAGTATTGTATAATACTTCCAAAATCACTTTCAAACGTGAACTCTCTTGATTATTCAGCCCTACAGACACAGAGAGAGAGATGTTTTGATTAGCACCCATGACCTGCCGTGGCATAATCTACTGCCTACTCTGACTTCTGGACTTTGAGGTCTTTGCTGTTACTTATCAAGAACTTAATCAGTGGCCAAGGATTCTGGCATGTTTCATATGGAGCTGCTCACTCATTGCCCCCTCTGCTGGTCAGTCCTCCACATCATCCATCCATTCTTATTCTCCCTATTACCCTCTTGCTCAGGGTAAATGTACCTTAAGGTAAAGAAAACTCTTGGATCAACGTATTGTACAACCTAGTGGTATGTCTACTTTCTTCATATCTTCTTCAAGCTTCAATAACTGATGTGGCTCTTCACATTTGCTTCAAAAAAAGACAAAAAAACCCTCACAAATAAATAGACTTTTCACTTGTCAAACTTGAATATCGTTGACAAATACTTTAGCAGAGGTTAATAAATTGATCCACTGTGTGTGTGTGTGTGTGTGTGTGTGTGTTTGTGTCTTTAGAAAGATGTTGTTTTAAGTGGAAAGAGGACATTAGGAATACTGTGGTTCAATCAATCAATCAATAACAACATGAAGAAGACAAAAGTGTTCATCTGGGGGGTTCTTTTCTCTTTAAAATAGACATTGCCAACTGACACTACATCTACTTTAGGAAGAAAAAATGAGCAACAAATACATGCATACATACAAGACCATAGTGCATTAAAACAGCTGTCTCCAAGTACTCACTTCAAATAGGATGCCTACTTCTTGATCTGGCGAGGGGGCAAAAGACTGGTTGACATAGATAAACTGAAAGAAAATAAGAGGCAAATGCAATTATGTAGAGAATTGCAGCATGTTTTCTAAACCTCTGCCCAAGTAAAGATTTGGGACATTAGTAAGGAAGTAGATGAACTTAGTCCTCACCAGTTGTTCATTGGCATCAAGCTTAAGGAAGCGAGCGATGAACTGAGAGAGGGACTGCACCGTTCTCCCCCTCTCCACTGCCCATTTCTTTGTCTTCATTATGGGAGTGTCACCCACTGCCTTCAACAGCACATCAACTATGGAAAGAAGAGAAGATACAGAGTAAGACGGCGGCTGCCACCCAGGCTGGTCAGGGCAAATCTGAACTTGAAAGAAAGCTGTTCAGTGGAATTTCTTGAGAGGGAAATGTGTAATCCAATGACGTATAATAACCACACTAGCATGGAAAAAGCTGTCATGCCTCTCTTACACAACAGAATCAGAGGGGAAACTACAGGAGAATTATATATCTTTGATAGTGAACCCTTAACTCTTGCGTGTGTGTGTGTGTGTGTGTGTGTGGTTGTGTGTATAATACAAAGAACTACAAATACGATACAAATATTTATGTATCTCATGCAAATGTAAACATCTTAAAAAACACATCTATGCCCATTAATTTATGAGTAAACTGACGTCAAGCTAGTCCAAAACGTGACGCTCTCTCCAATACCAGAGACGGCTAGCTGGAGCCTGTTAGCTTAGCCTTATTACAATATCCTTATATACAATATATGAAGTATTGACATTATTCATGTCCTATATGAAAGGAAATGTGGAAATGCGTTGTCTATCTGCAAAAATGTGCAACCTGTAAGAGCAGGCAGACGAAAACTTATACCTTCATAAACATTAGCATACTGGTTTTGACAGACATTAGCAAAACCTTTAGCCTTCCTCTAACCAGTACCCTCCTTATTTTGGACATTATGTTAATATCTGACAGTTCATTGGCTGCGCAAAAAAATACTCCCTTTATATTGGCCAAAATTACTGTCGATATTAAGTACGTCACATCTGCGGAAGTACATTTATGTAGCATTAGCAACAGTCTTCGTAAACAAATGGAATATTCTTTCGCTACTTGAGTACTTCTTTTAATATATTCTGTTCCCATACTTTTTTTCTTCTCTTCATTTGTCGTCGAGTCGTCTGCTGGTGGTTGCGAGGCAGAAGACTCCTCTTTTTGCGTTTCTGTTGGGGACTCTGCATTGTCAGACATCTTCAGCTGACCACCTAGCGTAATAACTTACGGATCCCACCCTCCTGTGCTAGCAAAATGATTCGCTGCGAATAGCGCAAACTATTGGCTCAAATAAACATCAATCTCCAACACGTTTCATTCGATTGGCTAGCGGGAAACGTTGAGGGCGGTGTTTACTAAAGGAAGGTTTTGGTGCTGGTGTGAGGTGAGATGTTTAGCAACATGCTATGTTAAGTTGTTTAGTTTTATTTTATCTTTGGAATACATTCTTTTTGTAATGTTTGAATTCAGATATTGATACCATTTTGTTACATTTTATGACATTGCCGACGTTGTTGTTCAATACTGAATGCATGCATGCGTCCTCTTCCACCTGAGAGCGAATATATTAAGTTTTCATTTCATGAAGGGGGCGTCACATGGCCAGGAAATAATACACTTTCACCTAAAAGTTGAACTGTCACCCACTGCTCACAGCGGACCACTCAGGCAACGACAGTAAGTTGGCTTTTTGATCTCTCAGTTCATTCAAATGACCTCGGGTCTCAGGCATTTAAATAGAAAAGATCTCGCTCCCATTCATTTGCATTTACAGTATTTGCATCTTACGCGATCAGTGAAAACCTTTGAGGAAATCTTAAACACATACCGTGCGACTCTCAGCAACAGACTACTCGACGAGTCCAGTATTTTCCAGATAATGTTCAACGGAGAGCAAACAATTATAGGCTACTACAGTCATGACATGCAGTGCTTATTACTGTCGTGTTCAGTATCATCATTGACACTGTACCATCTACAGCAGTGATGGTGTAGAGAAGCATGAAATATTAGACACAATGTGAGGTATTTCTTCTGTGTGGTCTTGCTCTTCCAGTGGCAGGCATCGGCAGGCTCTCCACTAAAGGCTCAGTGCTCTTGCTGTGTGACATGCAAGAGAAGTTTAGACCCAATATCTTCCAGTTCACCAACATAGTCAGCAATGCGGCCAGATTGCTCCAGGTTGGACACACACTCACAAGCACACACAAGTATCTCGCAATCAATCACAAAACTAGAAAGTCTCACACCAGTTATCAGCCTTACAGTAGTACATGTATGTGGAAAGTGTATGGGTTGTTGCTATATTGAACAGAAATTGCAACTTCTGATTAAATCTTGCCTGCTCTCCTCCTGTTTGCAGGCCAGTCGTGCTCTGGGCATCCCCCCCATTCTGACAGAGCAGTACCCCAAAGGTTTGGGTCCCACGGTGCCAGAGCTGGGAGCAGCAGACCTGACGGCCCATGCTAAGACCAAGTTCACCATGCTGACCGAAGGGGTGGAGAAGGAGCTGCAGGCCCTGGGGAACCCCAAGCAGGCGATCCTGTGTGGAATAGAGGCACAGGCCTGCATCGCGGTGAGACCGGGGGGACAATGTCACATCCTCCTCTGCACGACAGGTGTCGATGGATGCAGGATGGACTTAAAGGACACCATAGTTGTAGTTATAAGAAAACTTAGAAATGCACCAATGAGTTTTCCAGGTTTGTCAGGTAATTAGCTTGTTTGATTCTGAGGGGAAATCCAGTTGGCTTGCCCACTGAATATTGTCAAATTAACAAAAAGAAGGTTGAGATGCTCTTACACCATCAGCACACCCTTATGCTCATGTGTCCTTGTGCGTTCTTGTGTGAATCCTGGAAAAAACATTTTACTTTTTATATCAGTGACCCCTTTTCACCTAGTGTGCTTACAGGAAATATATATATATTTCATTCATGGTCAAAAATACTTTGAGGATAATTTACGGAGCCTCTGGTAATCTTTTTAAATATGAGGTAGGGTGTGTGTGTATGTGTGTGTGCAAGTTTAGATTGTTTTTATGCTGCTCATACTATAACTATTACAGTAACAAAGAAACAAAGTCAGAAAAAATTACTGTGGGCAAGGTGATGACATGATTAAGAGTCAGAGTACAACTCCACATTATTAATGAATGTAATAATGTGCCACAGAGCTTCCAGAGTTTCAGTTTATGAATGACCTGTTGGGTGGAAACATGCCCCGCCTCCTGACCTCTGCTCCGTCTCTGTTCCTCAGTGCACAACCTTTGACCTGATTGAAAAGGGAATGGAGGTCCACATTGTGGCTGACGCCGTCTCATCCAGAAGGTGTCCGTCTATTCCAATCACTTTTATGAAATACAAGTATTATGTAACAGCTGTGTGTCTCTGATAGACTGTAGATGTGCGTGGTGTTACAGACCTTTCTGCTTCCCTCCGCAGCCAGACAGACCGGCTGTTTGCTCTGTCCCGGCTGAAGCAGAGTGGAGCCTTCCTCACCACCACAGAGGCTGTTCTGCTGCAGCTGGTCCAAGACGCTAAACACCCCAACTTCAAGGAGGTGCTGACTGAAACTGCTGCTTGTTTAGTTGTGTCATAACTAAGTAATAGCAATGCAAGTGACATTACTAAGTTATATTCTGTTGATTTCATTGACAGATCCAGAAGCTTTTGGCCCACCCGTCTCCTGACACCGGCCTCCTTGCCTTCTTCAGCTCTCTGTAGGGAGACCATCACCTGTCGTTCTGTCCTATAAATACTAAGCAGAAATTGACTGCAAGTGTTGCAATAAAATAATGCTGCTATTTTAACTTTGTGCTGCTGTGCTTTTGTGTTAATGTATTTGAGCTATTTCCTTATGTGTTGTGTGATGGCCTCATCAGCGGGTAGGAAACTTGGCACTAAATGAGAGGAATGTGCACACAAACAGCTTTTGATGCAACTTGTAGATTGTTTCTGCATATTGGTGTGCTGGTGGCCTCAACAGCTGTCCCATGCTTTCTACTACCACAGCACCAGATGAGTAGTGTAAGCTGGAGAAACTTCTGTTTCAAGCTGAAAGAAGCTGAAAAGGAGTGGCCAACCCACAGAGGCGGGTGCAGAGAGTGTGATGTCACCAAGGGGGAGGAGTGGGTGACGTAATTCTGGGACAGACAGAAAGGGAGGGGAAGGAGAGAGGCAGGGAGAGAAAGGAAGCAGTCTGCGCTAAGTTTTTTTTGTTTATTTCTCCAAAGTAATACAAACTTTCAAACACCAAAAGTATGATAAGAAGTCTGCTGGGGATCAACAGATTGAGGAGAGAGATCTGAAGTGGAGGAAGGACAGCAATCTGACACAACAATCGTGCACAGCTGATGACAACATCAAATATTAACACTGTTTGAGGCCTCGGGCCTTGAGAGACTATAGAGAGGTAAGCACTCTCCGTCCTCAGAAACTATGAAGTGATGGTGGAATTGGCTCGTTCATATACTGACGCATTCATGCTACTTCTTTTCTTGAGAATGGAATGTTTCAAGTGCAGCACAAAGTGTCTTGTGTCTCGGCTTACTGGCTTGTAAAGGACTGCAGGAACAGAACGTTGACAGTATTACATTACAGGCAGAGGGGAATCCTACTATGGCATTTCTCCACAGTGTCCAGACCTGTTGATCCAGTGCTGCCTCCTCTGATCCCCTAGACCTCAGACAGAGAGAGAGAGAGAATGTCATCTGACCTGGACTCCAGTCTGACCAGCATAGACTGGCTGCCCCAGCTGGGAATCAGCAGCCTGCGGTCTGGGAAAGAGCGAGGAGGAGGAGGAGAGAGGGACAAGAAGAAAGACAGAGGGAAGGAAAGAGGAGACTTCCTGCCCTCTGTTCCAGGCCCCTCTCCCTCGAACTCCAAAGGGAAGCCCCCTCACAGCTATGCGACTCTCATTGCCATGGCAATAGCGTCTGCGCCCGAGAGGAAGTTGAGCTTGAATGACATCTACACCTGGATCAGTGACACCTTCCCCTACTACAGCCGAGCAGGCCGCGGATGGAAGGTAGCCTACAATGTAGAACAACATGTTATCAATGTAATAGAGTTGTATTACGTTTGTTACAAAAGTATAAACATGTTTAAAGTGATTGGTTTGATAAGTAATTTTCATTCTGTTTGCATCACCAACTACCAGGTTTGCCGATATAACTTATTGTCATATTGATCTATCATTATGTATCTTTGTGTCCCTAACAGAACTCTATTCGGCATAACCTGTCCCTTAATAAATGCTTCAGGAAGGTTCCTCGGCCACAGAGTGACCCTGGCAAGGTGCAAATATCTTTATTATTTACTATCATGACTCTGATATACAGTATCATGGATGTAAGAATATTTGTACATTTGTTAGAATCTGTATCATATTGTGGGGTTAAAAGATGACTGATTAAAAGGGTGTGAAGCTAAAGACTGGCTGTATTTCTAGGGTTCCTATTGGACGATGGATGGACCTTCAGAGGTTCATCAAGTGAGGGCGCCTAAACGTCCCTATCCAGACGAGGAGGGGGAGAGGCAGAATGTACGTCTTTTAGTCTCACTCACTCACTCACTCACTGCCACCAAACTCAAAGTGTCATAGTCAAACAGCGAGTCTGTCCTGTCGCAGGTTCCTCAAGTCCCAGTGTCACAAGCAGAGAGAGGACCGTCCCCCCTACAGCCACAACCAACCCCCCAGACCGACCAGCAGCTTCTTAAAGCAGAACCGATGGGAGCGGTCCAGCAGTCACCGCAGCATGTTTTCTTCTCTCCTCCCCCATGCAAGGTAGCATCACATCCATCCTTGTCAACCACAGCCAGGAGGTTTGCTGAGTGTATTTTCAACTAAAGAGCATCCCGATATAATATCCTGTGTTTTTGTTTTGTTTTCACAGCAGCGGTCACCCTACATGCCTTGTCCTGTCTCCAGTCTCCCCGTCCCTCACTCATCGGTCTCTCCCACAGCTGTGCCCCCATCTGCTGCCCCCCTGTCCTCCATCAACTCTCTCCCTCCTCCCCATCCAGCAGGCCCCACTCTCTCCATTCCCACTGCCTCGGCTCCATCTCTCTCCGTTGCCAATATATCTTTCCCTTCTCCAGCTGCTCCCTCTTTCTCCGTTGCCACTCTGTCCGTTCCTACTAGTTTAGTGCCCGTATCTGTTTCCGCTTTCTCTGTCGCTCTTAACTCGGCGCCCATGCCTGTTTCCACTTTGTCGGGCCACGTTCACCCTGTGCCTTGTATATCTGTTGCCCCCCCCACTGGTGTCCCCTCATCTGTTGCTCTTCCTGTTGTCTCATCACACTCCTCTGCTGATTCCCCGGTCCGTTTCACCTTCGATGAGCTGAACTTACCAGACTTGTATGCATCCTTCAAGTCTCTCTTCAAGACTATGCGGGAGAGGGGGGGCTCGCAGTGTAAGTACCCTCCGTGTGTGTGTGTAGATGTGTTTTTTGTTCATTCACTCTATCAAGTCTACATTGCCTGCTGGGATGAGAACACTCTCTTCTTTCCAGCGGATGTGGCTCCCCTGGCTGTGCCGACCAATGACATTACCCCGCTTCACACTCCGACTCTGCTACCGATGTCTCCTCACCCTGTAGCTGCACCAGGCGCACCCCTTCCTGAGATAGAGCGCCTTTCGCAATACAGTGAGTCTCATATTGCGTTACATTAATCAAACCAGAATTGCTTGAAATGTATGAAAATCAGCGAAACTGGCAAGATCAGCACGTTCTCATTTTACACCCCTCCCTCCCACTCTAGTGGTGCCAGCTGACTGGTTCAGTAACACAGATTCTCTGAAGGAGAGCTTCCGCATTGCCAGCAATCTAGACTGGGCTAACATTGACCTCTCAAGTCACCCAGGTCTGTGCTGTTTACCTCAGTCACTGTTTCAGATATCTGCCATTTGAAAAAAATGCACATACTTTCACAAAAATGTTGCTTAGTAAAGTAGAATTAGCAGTAGCTAATAGAATATTGTTGCTGTGATCAGCTATTTTAAGACCTTTTGTTACAAATTTGTAGCAATTTTGAGGATGGCATCATCTGTGTTTTTGAAATAGGGAAAAAAGGGACTTTGGTTAACATTTGATTAGATTTATTTGAATTTTGTTTTATTTTTAAATGCCATAGAGCGTTTTGGAATGAAACCTGTCATGCTTTCATCTGCCTGCCCTTAAACAGTTTTGTTTTTTTTCTGTTGGCAGAACTGCTGGAGAGCATGCGCCAGGCTGAGCTCTGTGATTGGGCGCTGGACCCGGCGCTCTTCACTTCACTCTGTGATTCACTGAACCGCTTCTTCACCCAGAAAGGCATGATTGGCTCCTCTTCTGGGAATAACTCCCCACTGGCCCTTGGTGCACATCCCTCCCTACAAGTCCCTCCGTTCTCCTCCAATCCGCCTCCCACCCTGGCCAGCCTCACCCACCCCTTACCCCTCCTCTACCCCCCTATGGTCCCCCCCTCCAATGGAGCACAGCCCCCCCGCAGGGCTCTGCACCCCCAGGGACACGGCCTGCAGAGGCCCCAGCTCACACAGCCTAACACAACTGGTAAGACCTGGAGATCATGTTCAAAGATGCTTGTTCCCTCCCACGATTTTATGGCAACTGAATGCAATCCAGCCAAAACATGGCTGTGCTTGTACTTGGCTCTCAAGTTTCTTTGAGTTGATTCCAAAATGGTAGATACAATCAGATTGTTGTAAAGGAGAAGTGATTTGAAGAGAAAAAAAATTCCCCTTAACACTGTGTCTCACTTCCTCGTATAAGCAATGTTTAAGTCCATGTTTCCCTTTGCGTTCCTCTCTCTCTGTCACAGCCGGGATCCAACCTCAGCCGATGGCCCCCAGACCCCGTCCTCCACTGAAGAATCTCCACAGCAACAGCGAGGAGTTCCAGGACGACTTTGACTGGGATTCCCTGATCGTTTGACCTTCGCTACGTGTGGAGAATATATAACAGAACTTTTCGCAGAGAAATGTGACTCAATTCTCAAGGCTGACAGCCAGATTCACTAAACTCTATGCAGCAGCTGCCTCACTGTTGTGCATTTTGAAGCTACTCTGAGGGGGAGTTTGATGTCAAGTATATCACTAATGACTGAATGCTGTATTTTGAAGCTGACAATAGTTTTTTTCACTTTAATTCAAATTTATTTGCTGTAGTATCTTTTGATTTTGCTTATCTTCTGCAGCTGTTCATGTTCACCAAAGAAAATAAACTGTAAATTTATTCTGGTCACATTATTGCGTACCTCAGAGGTATTATGGGTTTTGTTTTCAAGTTTTCTAGTGTGCATGAGAAATATTTAGAGCTGGAAAATGCGTATACGAGATCTGCATATCAGAAACACAAGCATAAGGAGCAAGCATGAAACAAGCCAAACACACATCCTTTGTGTTTTTTTTTTATTTCATAAATTTCTTGATTTTTTTCCATTTTACTTTTCAAATGTGAATGTTCACAGTTAACACCACACAAAATTTAACCTTACCCGATAAAAGAGATATTTTCTTTTTGTTGATATAAAATAACAATAAATTCATCAAACTAAATTAAAAGAACAGCATGGAGCATGTCATCAAGTCCCTGTTTTTTTTTTCTTTTCATTGAAATAATTGTCTTTTTTTTTTTTTAAAGAAGCATCTGTAGCTCTCCCTCCCTGCAGGAAAGAGGGATGAAATGCAAGGACAGTGGTGCTGTGGGAGACCTGTACACCAGGGATCCCATACAAAAGTGTGAGGGAAAAAAAACGAATGCTTCTGATTAATACAAAAAATAGAGTGAGATAAGATTGGCAGAGAAATGTGTGACCCTTATAATACCTCATTTGAAATCCCAACATTACATAGTATTGATACAAGTGACAATTTTTAAAAACAAAAATAATGGATTTAATATCTTGCTTTCCGAGTCACTGCAATAAGATGGGACACAGGAAAAGTGGAGACAGATATTGATACATATACACAAAAACAGGCATTTGCGCTATTGCATACTTGCACACACACACAAATGAGCATTCATATTCTCATTCGCACATTGATGCACACACACACACACACACACACTCAAAACACATTCCATCTCTTCCCCATCAGACCACAGATGTCAGAACTCTCTTTAGTTTTCTACGACAATCAGGAAGAAAAAAAAAATAAGCATTTGATTTAAATGGCGTCATTGCGTTTGATTTTTCCTTGTTTATTTGTTCCCAAAAGTGGAAAAAAATAAATTACATTTAACATTAAATTAAATTAAAAGTGAAATAGTTGAACAATTTGACCATATTGTGCCTGAAATGTTAATACAAGTTGTTTTCAGTCCATATCTCAGTCAGGAGTTCATTATAAAATCATCCTTCATGCACTCGTTTCATTTCAGTGTTTGTCTTCATTCTAGAGGGACAAAAAGAGGAAGAGGTACAAGAGTCTGTTTCTGTTCAGTTTGTTAGTGGCTATGTCCCCTCTCCCTCCATCTCTCTCTCAGTGCAGTAATATTAGAATATAGTAGAGTGACACTACTGATGAAACCTCCTGCTCTCACAGACTCACCTTCATCTCAGACAGGACTGGAAAAACCATAACATGAAGAACAATACAGAAAGGAACAGAATTAAAACAAAATAAATAGACTTCTATTTCCCGCCCACAACACCCCAATCTGAAATGAAAGGAATTAAATGTGGAAAATTCTTCTGAAATGAAAAAAAAAAATTGTAATGCTTTCTGAGAAAAAAAACAAACATAAATTTTGATTTTTGTTTTTCTTTAAATATAGAGATGTACACATATTTCTTTTTGGACACACAAATTGTGTTGAAGGAGGATGAATGGAGGGGGCAGTAGGTAAGACAGAGGAGAGGTGGAAACGGGTGAGGGAAATAGTGGTGACACTTCCTCAAAGAAGAAACGGATTGGTGCTCGCTCCCGTCGTTCCTCCGCCTCCCACCGATCCTCCTGCCCCCATCACTCCTCCTGTTCCAGTGGGCCCCCCCAAAATCAGCTGAGGCGGCGCCGCCCCTCCAGGCCCCATGAGAAGAGCCGAGCCCGGGGGAGCCATAGGCGAGAGGCCGCTGTAGGGCATGCCCATAGGGCTGGCCTGCATCATGCCCAGGCCCATTCCTGGAGCTCCCATGCCCACACTCATTGGCCCCATGCCCATTCCTGGTTGCACCATGCCCAGCATGGGGTTGGGAGGCACAGGACTGGTGCGGAGGCCGCTCAGGCCCAGTGATGAGGGCTGAGGTGAGATGGAGGTCATGGGCGCGGCCACACCAAAAGGGTTGGAAGAGGCAGGAGGTGTTGGAGAAACCCCCCTGCTGGAAATGGTACTGCCTGGAGTCACTGCCATGCCGGGGGCAGGAGATGAGCCTGGGGGACAGAGGGGACAGTTAGCCCATATGGCAACAATACTGCATCACAATATTTTTCTTATTTTTGATGGTAAGCCATTTGAGGGGATTTTATTTTTCACATAGAAATTACATGGATAAAGACATCTTTTTGATGTCTTTTAATCAAAATGGTCTTTTGCTGCCACGTGCAATTTTGATAATTATTGGATTAAAATGAAATATAATGAATATTGTTGATGGTATTGCAAAATCTATACTTTGTGTGGATCCATGGTGGTCTACCTTAAAATGCAGTATACTTCCCAGCCCTAATCTACAACCTACAGCCGCTGTGAATGTATTATAGACCTGTGCCATTTTTAAAAGCAATAGGGAGGTAAAAGGAATAGATTCTGGTTGTATCATTCAACATAGCGATATAAAAATATATCTACATGAAAAAATATATCCATAGGCCACTGCCAACAGGACTAAGCCACAGATGGGGACCGGAGCACTCAACAATAACAGCACTAATATTTTATTATGAAGGGACAAGAATACAATGACAGCATAACAGCTGCTTTCTGAGGAAGGTTAGTCGCTTAGGGTTATGGATACCTTTTTCCATTACAATTATCCAGGATTGATTGGCTGGTTTGGAGCGCAGCAGGATGCACTTCTCTATAGCTCAATATTGACTTTGTCTATATGGGCTCTCTCAAATTCTCCTGAAAGGCTGATCTTTGGATGATTTTTGGGGCATTTTGCCTTTATTGGATAGCTGATAGTGAAGAGAGACAGGAAAGGTCGAGAGACAAGGAGGGAAGACGTGACAAAGGTCCTGGTCCGGATTCGAACCCATGACATCACGGCTACATGGAATGCACCTTAGACCATTTAGCCTCCAGGACGCCCCCTGATCTCACCTTTTTGTGAGAGAAAAGTAATCTTGAGCTTAAAAAGGGTGGTTACTATTCTTTTTCTCATGTTACACATGTTGACACATTATGGAAGGTAGCCTAAGCTGTAACTAACCTGTGTTCTGGAGGAAGGGGTTGTGTGCTGAAGAGGAGGAGATGGAAGGAGGAGGAGGCTGTTTAGGTTTGGGTTTAGATGACACCAGAGAATCAAGGTCCACCAGCGCTGCATTGGGACCCAGGAAGGACTCTGGAGTCTTACGAACAGGAAGTGAAGAACCAAGCGACGAAAGGTCAAAGGGCACCGGAGAGCCTGTGCTGTCACCGCCAGTTGCTGAGGACCCTCGCCGCTCTAGATCTGCTGAGAGATGGAAATGAAGAAGGCATAGAAATAGTACGTAAGAAAAGAATAAATACAAAAAAGATAACCACACTCTGCATACTGATTAATCACAATATGAACAGCATTATCACACATACTGAGGGAGGATGAAATGTAGGACAAGACAACTGTTCTATGTGTTTATGCATGTGAAAAATCTAACTATGTATGTAAAATATCAATATCCCCATAAAAACTGTAATTGTACCTTGGTGTTTGTGAGAGTCCATGTAGCTTTAAGTGTGAATGTACCTGTGCCGTTAGTGTGTTTGGCGGTGCCACTCCAGATGTCGGAGGTGATAGGGTCAGAGGCAGGGACAGCCCCGTCCCCTGCCCAAGGGTCTACTGGCCCCCCCGAGGAGGAAGTGCTGGGGGGCACTGCGGGGCCCCAGGGGTCGGCACTGGGGGGGGTCACAGCTACAGGGGAGGGGAGGAGACGCAGGGGAGGGGAGGGTTAACACAACAACACAACACCATACAGGTACCATCCACAATACAGAGGGAGCAGGAAGCTGGGCTGGGTTCCAACAGTGGTGTTCTCCCCTTGACCTCTCCAATGCCACTGACTTGGCAGGTGAAAGCAGACTTTCTGTGGCTGTCCACCATATTGATTTCACCTGTTCAATATTTGCAGGTCAGTGGAGGTAAAGGAGAGATAATGAGAAGAGGCTACCTCATACAGTAAAGAAGCACACAAGGGCAAGAGAGCTCTGGTTGAGACACAGCCACAGTCAGTCCTGAGTAGAAACAAGAGGATAAAAATCCCTGGTTTAGACACAGAGGGAGAATGGATTTAGCATGCTTGCTTTCCTCGTGATAAACTTGAAAGCATCAGAGTGGATGAGTAGATATGACAGCATGGTGATATGACAGAAAATGGAGCAGGGGGCCGTCTTGTAGATAGGATAGCAACATTATGGAATGGTGGAGTGAAGAGGAGTAACAGTTGAGAGGCCCTCACATCCTTTCTCATTTTCATCCACAGAGCAGGATGCGGTTCTCTTTTGATACTCAACTCAGTCACTTCCTTTTTCATTCCCAGCAATCTAATTGGCTAGATGAGAGGCAATACCTGACCAGTGTTGGAGCCACTCACCTGAGGCTCCCCAGGGGTCGACGTTGTTAACTCTGTTGGAGGTCTCTCCCCAGGGGTCCGGAGGAGGGGCTATCGTGGGTGGGGCTCCCCCGCCCCAGGGGTCCGAGCTTGGAGGAGATGTGGGTGATGCTGCCCCCCATGGGTCTGCGGGGGCGGCACCCCACGGGCCTGAGGCAGAGGGGGCAGAGACTGTGGGGGGAGGAGAGGGGCCTGCAGAGCCCACTGAGGCAGCAGCAGCAGCAGCAGCAGCAGGGGCCCCCCAGGGGTCCACAGCACTCAGCTCCATCAGAGCACTCTGGACGGGACAATATTATAGATTACAACATACAGCTGCGTTCAGGAACAAAACTGAGCACACATTCGCCCCAACACACTGAGGTTAGTCAATGACGTAGAGGAAATGCAAAAACAGAGAGAGGCAGATAGGGAGGGATGGAGAGAGATACAGATCAACAGACAAAAAGACACACATTGATCAATCACCAAAGAGATGGTGAAAAAAAAATGTGAATGAGCTGTGAACACTGAAGTCTCTCAATCCCTCGTCTGTCAGATATGATTGAATTTGACGAAACTGATACAAAGTTATCAGAAGAAAATCCTACTAGTTGTTGGTTCTTGATATATGCCAGCTGAGATAAGCGCACATGTACTTAGCGTTAGGCTTCCTGTTTGAGAACACACACACACACACACACACTCGGACACACACACAGGTGAGAGACACAGCTAGAGCAGGTAACGCCAGGAGAGCGAGAGAGGAAAAGAAGAGCGGCACTGCCCAAAGAGTGTGTGCCCACTGTGGCATACAGACACATTCCACACACACCTCCTCTGGCTTAGGCTTCTCCCTCTTGCTCTCCTCGATGGCCATCTGCAGTCTCAGGTCATCACCTCTGCGCAGTCTTTCCTCCTGCCAATCACACAAACACACACACACACAGCTGTGATGTCAGCAACCTGAGACACACAACCGCAGAGAGCGCACCAAAGGCACAGATTTAGGATCAGTTTGCAATCCCCAAATTAAAGTCTAAAGCAGTGGGGGTGGAAACTAAAAAACTGATCTGCAACCAGCATTTACAGACAACTCCAAGGATGGGCTCATGGAGCCTTACCTGACCATGCTAAAAAATCGTCATATCTGCTATTATTTTTTTTCTTACAAAGTAAGTTGAAAAACATATTTTCCTCCCCCACCTTTGATTTCCTCAAGCTGGAAAGGGAGGGCAACTTGTAAAGGTGTTTCACCTCACCAGGGCCCATATCAGGCCCAACCTAAAAAGTTGCTTTTTTCACCAAAATGAACTAATATAATGGACTACTTGAAGTTTAAGAGAGTATATCAACCAAAGTTGAGACACTATTCAGGTACTATATGCTATTTCCATTGGCCATGGAAATCCATTGACCTTGATGTGCAATAAAATAGGGTCTGGCTGCAGACCTCCAGCATCAGGCCCCTCAGGATCCTGTAGAAGGACTAGTAGAAGGACTTCCAGCATCTAACTTTATTTCAAATCGACAATATTTAAAATTAATTAATTTACTTTAAACATCCAAATATGATTATTGCTGCGCTGCGGACCAAAACTTCCAGATTACAAACTAATGTTGAGTATTTTTTATAGCCACTTATAGAGTCATATTGGAGTGCACCGTTTAAAGAGCATACTTAAATTATTTATATTATATATCCAACATGTTAATTAAGCTTTACATATGTAACACCTGTCCAGACCTGTGTGTCACCCTCCTCCTCATGCACTCTTAATTGTTGGCCATGATAAACCGAATGTTTATGATGTCACTGAAATTACTTACTGACCAGTGGTGATCGTGACCTGATGAAGACCTCGAAACATTGTAAGACAAATAAATAAATATATGGGAGCATTGGCAGCAGTGTGCGGCGTTCGCTTTCTTAAATACTTCAGCTCTACTTCACTCCAGCAGCTGCTAAAAAGTTTATGGGATGTGCGTATGGTCATCTTCTCTTTTTTACCATGATAAACCAAATTAATTAATATTTGTTTTCATTAGTTAACATTATTTCTACAATACTGTCTGACTAGAGCAGGTGGTATTTTTTGAGCTTTTATAATTGTTTTCCCAATATGTAAATGATCAAAAGGGGTGGAAGTAGGCTACGGGGAAAACGGTAACTCTAATAACGTTCCAATATTTCATGCTGATGAATGAGAAAACACCCTACCGTTACGGTATCTGCCTCTAACGTCACACTAAACTTGCCAGTAAGTTTTATGAATGAGCCCCATTGAGTGGTAAAGAAGTCCATGTACTGATTTCTTTTTTTTTTTTTTTGTGGTTGTGCATTTTGACCTGGACCTGGATCTCATCTGCAGAAGAACCAGTGTTTTGAATTGATAGTGGGAAAGCATGTGCAATAATGTCAGTACTGGAGTGTAACTGCAATGAAGGAGGGAGACAATTCTACATTTTAAAGAATTGGAGTGATTCTATTGGTCCATAATGTGGCTTCTTATTGATCTAATCATGCTAGATCGCAAGATGCATACAGGATATTGAGGCATGTGGTAAGTACTGACATTTTCAAAGGGTGGGGGAAGGATTTATGCGTTTATTTTCCCAAGCAATGTTGGCCGCTTGATCATAGGCTTGAATGAGTAGGTTTGCAAATATGGTGGGCCTGCATACTAAGCACACTAATCTAAATTTTGATATGAAATTAAGACAATTACTAAGCCTACGGAATATTCTGCCCTTACCTCTAATATACTAAATACAGAGATGCGAGGAAAAAAAGACTTTTGGGGTTTTCAAGTTGTAACTTAGACTGATAGGCTATAAAACTTTTCTAATACAAGCTATAGAGAGGGATGGACAGCGCTTCAACCAGCTGTGAGCAGGTTCAGCAAAAATACAAAATCTAGAAAGCACTGGAGAGGCGCAACTCTTGCTCTCAGTAAAACCAACTTTATTTATTCAACTTTCAAAAAGTCATGGTTAAAAATTGTTAACTAACACAAGCTATAGCCTAAATGTGCAATTGCGCTTCAGTTTTGACAGTTAAGTTTTAAGTCATAGATGAAGATACAAAATTTAATATGCTGAAAGTCTCACTATATAACCTAAATTATAATTTGTATCCTTGAGACAATGATAATGTCTAATTTGTGGCGGCATTAGTTTGTAATCACTGTTGTCTGTTTTTTTCCCTTACGATCACCCACGGAGCGTGTTCTGGAAGCTTTGGTCAGCAGCACAGCAATAACCATATTTGGATGTTTAAAGTAAATTCATTAATTAATTTATTTTAAATATTGTCAATTTGAAATTAAATTAGATGTTGAAAGTCCTACTTCCTTCACGTCTCAAAAATCAACGTCACTTCCAGCTCTTGCAGCACGCCCCACGGATCACATGACAGGGTCCTGGAGCAGCCAGAGAGGGGCCTGACACTGGAGGTCTGCAGCCAGACCCTTCTCAATACATTAAGTCCTAGCTGTGTTGTTCTGAGTTAAATAAACATTAGTTGATAAATTAAACGTAAAGTTGGCGCTGTGCTTAAACCACTTGCACACAACAAGCACACAAGTTTTCCACTCATTCTTACACACCCTTCATCTAGACTCTCCATTCCACAAATACCTGAGTCCTGAACAGTGCTAGAAAGTCACAATGACACGTGAATGCAGGTAAGAAAATCAGTGTGTTTCAAGTCTGTAGTTTGAGGCATGCTGTCAGAGAGGGTTATAGGGAGGAAGAAATGAATCACTTACAAACTGCTTAGTGTTAAATTTAGTCAATTATGACAAGGTCTTTGCCATGCACAATTTAACAATAATTGATTTAGTTATTTTCAATCCTTTGGGTGCTTGCCTTGATGCAGTTTTTGATACATGTTAACAAGGATTTGAAGAACACTGTTACATTGCACGCTCTTTACGAGTGTAAATACTTTATAAGAGAACGTGACAATGTACAGCAAGCAAAAGTAACATTAGGGAGAATTACAGTGTTATTACAGTCAAATGCAAAGTGAAACCAAACTTGTTTCTTGAGGAAAGGGAAACATGACAAATAGGAGCATAAATTAATTGTTTTGATTGGTAGACACTTGATGTCTGTTTGAAAGGATTCCAATTGACAGAAAGACAGACAGTTGATGTCTGGCTGGCCAGTCGGTTGGCCATGCCCTATGCCCCCTGACCTTTTGGTGAATCTCCTTGCTGAGTGTGAGTGCATAGCGGAGCTCTGCGTCCTCCAGAGGGGCCGTGCTAGTCTGGGGGAGGTCAGGGGTCAGACGGTGAGAGCAAAGCTGAGTGGGTAATGTAGTGAATAATATTTGACATAACCCTCTGTGTACACAGGTGCTGCAATGGATAAAAACTACAAACAACAACTTAGCTGCAAGTTCGGTACGACAGTTTCTTGTCATGTCACTGCGCTTTAATCCTTTGCAAAGTGAGCAATACCCCGGCTCTGCCTGCCTCCAATAGGCTGCTTTGTGTTACCTGCTCCGCCTCTTCTTTACTCATGGCCAATGCTAGCTGGAGTTGCAGGTCCTCCTCTCCAGAGCTCTGTGGCCAGGCCTGCTCAGGGTCTGCCCCTCCAGATTGGGAGCCCAATGACAGGCTGCCCCCCAGGCCAGGTGCTGAGGGGGCTGAGGAGGCTATGATAAAAACAAACACAAACAGATGAGTCCTAGCAATGCCATGCAGATATTACCATGTGTCCATGTAGGGGGGGGGGGGGGGGGGGGGGCCCTCTTATGGCGCTTTTCCACCGCATGGTACCGGCTCAACTCGACTCGACTCGCCTTTTTTGGTTTTCCATTGGGCAAGCACCAGGTACCAGGTACCATATTACCTGGTACCTGGTACTTTTTTTGGTAGCACCTCCGTCGAGGTTCCAAGCGAGCTGAAGCGATACCAAAAGGTGACGTGAAAACACTGCAGACTACTGATTGGTCAGAGAGAATCGTCATCATTGCGCGACACAGGACATCCTGCACATATGCTAACGTTAGCTACCAGGTTAGCTTACCATCTTGCGTCACCTTTGAGCGAGTCGTCGAGTTGTCTGAGCTTTGATGTAGGATTTCCCAAACTCTCCTGTTTTATTCAGCAGTCTTTTGTCTTGCTGCCTTCAGCCTCTTCTGAAATAAAATCTGTCTATATCCTCGATATCCTCCATTGTTGCTGCGTGTGTCACGTTGAAGATGACGTCACGGCAGTTTCATGTGGCGTCGCGGTGTCGCTATGACGACCAGTTTCGGGGGGGGGGGGGGGGGGGGGGTGGCGGCACATTGAGGGGGTACTATTTGCAGTGGAAAACCAAGTGGTACTACCAAAAGCGAGTTGAGTCGAGTCGATTTGAGCCAGTACCATGCGGTGGAAAAGCGCCATTAGCTCATAGATGAGTTTCTTTTGGGTTTTCATCTGCTTGGAACAAAAAGGCCAACAAAAATGTTGTGGTGAGCCCACCCGTGTTTCACTGCTGGATCAGTGGTAAACACTGGTTAATGTAGTAATCTCACCACTGGAGGTCTGTGCCATCTTCTCTTTGGTTTTGAGGGCGTGGATCCTCTCCTCTCTTAGTCTCTCTTCATCTTTCAGCAATGTCACCAGCTGTTTGGCTTTCTCTCGCACATTCACCCCCTGGAGAAAAAAACATGTACAAGCATGCATGCACACACCAACAGTGGACCATCATTAGTGTACAATTTTCTATTAAATACATGCAGCAACACAGTGTATTGTGCTTAACATAAAAAAAACATAACATCTTTGTTATATGCCAACTTGCTAGTTTAATAGCTTGCCACCTTACCACAATTTCAGTTATTACTAGCCCATAAAAAATGTTATGGCTGGCTTTTCACTGTATGTTTGTACAAGAGGTCAAAAAGACATTGTAAAATGTCCTTGAATGAGCCGCGAGTGGCATGTTTGACAACGTGTGCCTGCATTCCACAGAGGTGGTCCTTACTCAATCATTGCTTAAACTCTGGTTTGTGTATGGTTTTGTGGTCATGGGTGTGTTTGTGTACCTGGTCCTTGCCGTCTCTATCTATGTACTGGAAATCCTTGAGCGTCTGTACTGCGTATATGTTCTCTCGGCACTGTTGGGCAACACGCTCTGAACCCGTCTTGATCAGGTACTCCATGAGAGTCATAGCCTGGTGCAAATACAAATCACAACCAGTGACCATGTGCAGGAAAGGTCTGTTTACTGAGGTAGTACAAGTGTAGGTCTGTAAGCAGTTAACAAGCTAGAATGAATCTCTCTACCACCACCATTCACACACACCCACACAGACACACAAACCTTGTACACATGTCTCCAGTTCTTGCCGTGGTCGTTGAGGCGTTTCCACACCATGCTCATGATTTCAGAGAAGGCCACAACATTGTAGGTCAGATCTGCTATCTCTGACATCAGAGAGCTGCTGGGACCCCATGGGTCATTAGATGTCGCCTCTCTAACCTGGACAACAACACAGCAGGGGACAACCTTCAATTATCCTCCATCCAAATAGTCCTTGAGCTTCAGAGTCCTCCCTAGAGCTATGTAAACTAGCTGGAGAGAGGCACAGCGACAAATGGATAATGTGATTACATCGCAGATATAAAGACGTGGAGGAGAGTAGGGATGCACCGATCCGATACTTGACGCGACACGAGTGAGTGAAGAAGTTGGAAAAAGAAAGCGAGCGTGCAGGCAATGTGCTGATGTAAACATGTCAGCGGTTGGGAATTATTTTAGCCCCAAAGGGATGCTAGATGGCTATGGTATTACTAGCGTCCCAAAGATCTTTATCCAACTCACTTTACCAAGAACTTCATTTGGAGACGCCTTCCAAACGCCTGCTCCTTAGCTCAAACTTACATTGAGTGTCCTTGGGCTTAGTATCATGTACACGCCACCATAAAGGTTTCAATTAAGTCTTCCGTTTTCACAAAATGAAGCTTTTTGGAGATGGGGGCTAAAGCTAATGCTACCGCGCTGATGACGCTGACGCGACCTGTGCGTGCGTCAGCGTCAGTGACTGTCAACACTGTCAGTGAACGGAGGAACAGGCTGACAGCAGAGAGAGGTGAGATGCTTCTGTTTCTGAAGAAAAACCTGCCCCTTGTCCTTAAGTGATTAAAACTAGACTAGACTTGGCACACACTGGAGGTTATGCCCAGAAAAAGCCTATGTGTAGCAGTATTTTTTCTGTCAGTTATTCACACTAAAGAAGAGAAAAAATTATATAAGCAAAGGCTGTATGGTTGTTTCAATATTGTTTTGTAGCAGTATGCATTGGTCAGTTTATTGCTCTTTTGCACTTTTGTGAGTTTTTTTGCACAGCATTCCTATATTGCAGCAGTCTTTTATATATCCTAGGAACTGTCATTCCTATTTTGGTCAGTTCTTTTGCCCTGTTGCTTTTCTTTTTTTTAACAATAAAATTATTGTTCCCATGTTATTTAAATGTTGTATGCAGCTGTGTAATTATAGAAGAAAAAAAGGGGTCAATATCGGATCGGTACTCGGTATCGGTTGATATTCAAAATTCTGGTATCGGTATCAGATCGGCTGTGAAAAAAACGGTATCGGTGCATCCCTAGAGGAGTGAGGAGGTCGCTTCGGGAAATATCAGAAAGCCGGCAGCTACAGGTTGTCAGGTGCTAGAAACGTGTGAGCTACAGTTAAAACATGCACATATGGTGAAAGCGGGTGTACAAATGAGGAGAGGAAAGGCCAGATAAGCAGAGGGATACAACCTTGATTTCAGCCTCTGAATAGTTGTGGACGATGTTCTTTACTTGTCGCCGTAGCGATGAGGTCGACATGGCAACCGTCTGGCCGTCGAGTTCTGTTGCAATCTAAACAGCAGATGGGAAAGAGAGGTTGTAAAATATAGTTAATACAATACAAAACAAACAGCAACAGGGCAAATAACATTGTTAATACCAATAGAGACATTTTAATAAGAGTTAGTTAATACTACTAAAAGAGAGCGGTATGGAAGGGGAAGAGTGAAAAAGCAAAAGAACTGGGAAAGGACTGGGGAGTAGATGAGCACAAGTATAAGTGTCTGAGTGAGGAAGAGTGGGAGACCTTGAGAAGAACAATCAGAGTGTGAACGATGGGTGCTACACTGGATATCAAACTCAACAGTCACGTGATTCTTGTCGTCAACAGAAGGAGAAAGACAGTGCCATGCACACCTGTTACACAAGTATGATGCAGGATAAGGGTCTCTCCTCTTGGTATCTTTTGGTTTCTCTATCTCCTGCGCCACTCGTTCACGGAGTGCTCTGTCTCAGCTTGTCTGTTTCTCCCCGTGGCGACATTGGGTCCCAAAACCACGGGCTTAGGGAGATAAAAACTGTTGAGTAAGATTGAGATTATAATATTGAGAACACGTGCATAACCACTACAAGATTAGCCTACTGCTGAAACACAAATGGACAAGACTAAGTTAAAATTTAAAGTAGGACTGATTTAACTGTAGGGCCTAACCATAATAAGGACAGACAAAGCTGATACTCAGCTACAATTCATGTGATTTGTTGCTGATACACTCATGGTTGATACTCTGATACACCATGTTAGCTATTTTCTATCTTTAGTTATCAGTGTCAAGGCCCCTACACACATAAAATAAAGGCCTTTGATGACTTTCTCTTAGGAATGACCAAATTTTAGTGACAGGCTTATTCTGATCTACTAAGAGCCAGAGGGAAGAACTACTTTGCCTTGTTCCTCATAATTCAAAACAGGATCAAAAATAACTGCCTGATTTCTAGCAACAGGTTTCACATTAGCTTAGTTATCAAGGAGCCGATATTTTCATGAATGACACACATGCCATTCAGGTCCAGATGTTACCATCTCAAACTTATCTTTAAATTACAAGACAGCCAACATTTAAGTAGACATTTTAAGAGCATCCAGGCTACTACTATCATTATGTGTTATAGGCAAATGAAGTAAAACTATGTCACAGTAGTAATGAAAATGAACATTTCTATTAAAATACTTCAAAAATGGAAGAAAATTAATAGGCAACACTAAGAAAAGCACCTTGGAGTACTCCACACAGTTAACCTGTGCTGATGAAGACATAAAACTGCCCAAGCCAACAGACAACTAGTGATCAGAAAGATATGACATAACCTAGTCAAGAGCGACATCTGTAATTCCTATGTATACTCAGTGGCCATTTTATTAGGTCTACATCCTGGTTTATGCAAACGGATCGCTCCTCCAAAGAGTGAGTCATGTGATTGTGCCTCAGAATATAAAGGCATGCAGTCAGGGTAGAGTGTTTCAGTTACTATTCAACTAAACATTAGAATGGGCAAGACACATGCTCTAAGCCACTTTGAGTGTGGTATAGGCTAATCATTAGTGACAGACATGCCAGTTCAAGCATCTCAGAAACAGCCACCATCCTGGGATTTTCATGTACTACAGTATCCAGAGTTTACCAATAATGGCCTAACAAAAAACATCCAGTCAGGAGCAGTCCTGTGGGTGAAAACACTTTGTTTATGAGAGAGGTCAGAGGAGAATGGTAAGACTTGTTTAAGCTCAGTACAACAGTGATGTGCAGAAAGGCGTCCCAGAACGCACATTCGCACAACTCTCAAACCTTGAAGCAGTTGGGCTACAACAGCAGAAGACCACGCCGGGTTTCACTGCTGTCAGCTAAGAACAAGAGGATGAGGCTACAGTGGGCACGTGATCAGCAAAACTGGATGATTGACAAGTGGAAAAACGTTGCCTGATCTGACAAATTGAAGAATAAAACTGAAATAAAGACAATTTCGCCATGGTTCTTTTGTGACATGCTGATGGGAGGGTCAGATTTTGACATAAACAGCATGAACCCATCCTGCCTGGTGCCAATAGAACAGGCTGGTGGTGGTGGTGGAATGGTGTGGCGAAAGTTTTTAATGGCACACATTGGATCCCTTAGTACCAACTGAGCATTGTTTGTAGCTAACACAGCGTACCTAAACATTGTTGCTGACCAGGTGCATCATTTCATGGCCACAATCTGATTTTTTCAAATAGACACTTGCAGCATGAAAATGCATCATGTCACAAACCATGCATCATTTCAAGATTGTTCCAGGAACATGACGGTGACTTTAGTATACTCCGGTGGCCTGTGCAATCACCAGATCTAACTCTAATAGAGCACTAAGGTGGAATGGAATGTTAGCAGCATGAATATGGCACCTAAAAATGTGCAGCAAGAGCGTGATGCTATCACTTGATCATGGACCAAGATCTCTGTGATTCCTGCAGGTTGTTCTGGAGGCAAAGGGGGGCCCTACCTGGCACTAGCGAGGTGTACCTAATAAAGTGGCCACCAAGTTCACATTTCTAAATGCTAAGGTCAAGTATTACAATGGTAGAATCTATTCCAGCATCTGCTGGATTTCAATTGTTACTCTTATGTTAAGCAGTCTCTCTACTGTGTTGTGAATGCAGATTGTTTTTGATACATTAGCCTTTCTTTGCTCAATAAATCACAGTTGATTTCATGAAATATGTAGACTTAACTTTCTCTAATATTTTGGAAAGATATAGGAGGCTGGGTCTATATTTTCTACAGGTCAATAATGACTACTAGCCTATATCTCCAAACAAGGTTTTTCAAGAAGAGGCTGGAGAAGTGCACATTTAAACTAGATATTAAGATTAATCTAAGTATCAAGTGTAGGATTTAATCTGCCACACAATATCCATATGAGTGGTCTGAGCC
This sequence comes from Centroberyx gerrardi, assembly GCF_048128805.1. Classification (NCBI taxonomy): domain Eukaryota; kingdom Metazoa; phylum Chordata; class Actinopteri; order Beryciformes; family Berycidae; genus Centroberyx; species Centroberyx gerrardi. The sequence continues at coordinate 12,366,647 of NC_136008.1, read as the reverse complement.
TATTTTAGAAGTCAACTGGTGAATGACAATGAAATCATGTTTATGTATGAAGTCAGATCTTTTATGGCTTCAATTTTCAATGACATTTTTTTTTATTATTTCCAACATTCAACATCAGTGTGGTATAGGTCTATGTGTTCAAAAATTATGGGTCAGACTAAAATGAGACCAAGTTACATAACCAAACATAAGACAATAGGCCTAACCATTCCAAAAGTCAGTTCAGAGATTCCTGTACAGTGGTACCAAAGTTCAAACACGCCATCTCATCATTTGGTGATAAGGGAACACTTAGTCCCCATGTCATTTGTACCTCAGACAACTCCTTGTCCCAAATACCTGTCCCATTAACCACAATCCCGGAAATCTTAAGAAGAGTTCATCAACTATGTTGAAACACAACTACTCTTAAATATCTGACAAAGTCAGGGTGCAGCATTTATTGGTAACTTATTGAATGAAGTGGGATAGGCCTATTAGGAATAGAAATCAAATTAATTTTACTATGTACACTAACTGTGCGTTTAAAATGATCCCACCCATTACTTGAAAACCTACAGCTACAGTATACCATATGCAAAAAAAAAAAGTTATTTACTAAGTTAGTGGAAATAATTTAGTTTGCGACGAAGTTATCCTGCTATCTGATCATACTTGATAAGAGGGGCACGTCGATCAGCATGTAGGTAATGTCACACTAGCGACTAATGAACTATTTTAGCCAAGTGGCTGAGCAATGGTAAGTTAATTCAAACACACATAGAATACATAGGTTAATATCTTAGGATGCGCAGTCTCATTTAAGGTAACGCTACGTAGATTTAACAACATGGGTAAGAGTAGATATTAAATCTTAACTCATTCGTCCTATCAACATCAGGTAGTTACACAACCCAAGGAAAAGGAGACCCCCACCCAGTTAGCTTGCAAACAGCTAACGTTAACATCGTTACACAGAGCAGCTTTCCCTGTCACATTCACAAAGTTAACGTTAGCAACCTAACCATGCAGACAGCTGGTCAACTGACGCGGTGTTAGCTAACTAGCAACTCAACAAAAACGCTACGTAAATAACGTTAAACACCGTAGAGTGAGATGTCTAAACACATAGTTAATGGGTAACTATACCGCAACGTTAACCGGAGCAGAGTAACGCCAGCAACAACTTTGACAGAAAGTCTATGTGAAAGGCAGGTTCACGAGCCAGGGACACTGCTAATTAGCCAACTAACGTTACCTGTCATCTGGTAACGATAGCTCACATTAGCTGTTTAGCAAGCAACTCTACTATTCTCACATAGTCGTGATCTAAAGTCTAGCACTATACCTCCAGGGTTGGGGTAAGATCTGGGCAAAGTATAGGCAGGAGTATAATGTTAGGTAGAAGTATGAGCGAACAAACTAACGTCAAACGTTAGTGTTGATGTTCACGCCACAGCACTGGATCATACAGGACCATAAAACAACGTTAAGGTTACCTGCCAGTTTGAACGATAGAATCAATCACTTGCTGCTCTGTTGGTGTTGCTAACATTGGGGAGATTAGCTAGCTAGCAAGCTAACAGTTAGCTAGCTAGCTATTGCTAACTCGCAAGTGGCAACAATACGATTGCTAGACTGTATAAACTGTTACAGGGACAGGTCCTACTTCGGGATAATGCGGAATTTCCACTTTCAAATCACAAGCCACGATGTCTTAAAACTGTTGACAACATAACATAATAAATGTCTGAATCAAGTGTGTACTGACCCTGTTGTAGCTTGAATGTACGAGGAGATGGCCGAATTTCCGCTTCCGTTCTCGACTACAGGAAAGACCGCACCCCCTTTCACACTCTTGGTAGAGAAGTCTTTCCCCTTTTCTGGTTCATTATGGCCAAAGTTTGTATATGTGTTGAATGTGGTGTACATGAAAACATTTTGCTGCAGATTTCCAATGTTCACATATTCATTGGCTGCTCTTGCAGCAACATGGTTTGATGTCTTGACTTTTTACATACCTGTACTAGGCCTATTAGAGGTCAATGAATCAGATTGTAGGCTACACCCATGCATAATCATGCAGAGTGCTGGCTTGAGGCAGAGAAAGGACAGAGAAAACGATGATAGGGATGTTAGACAACGGGATGACTCAAAATTCTGTGACTGTTTTTTTTCTCATATAATCTAAACAATCAATCTTTTGTCTCCTTGTGTTTTACACTAATGATTTTGTCATAATAACAAAAGCCTAATAAAGACAAATTGGCCTTTTCCCATAGTATTCAAGTAATAGCCCTTCAATCTAAACTTTATATATTCATGTTTGTTTAAATGTTACTTGCTGTACTCCCTTTAGTAAAGCTCTAAGTCATTATCATTATCAGAATTTCCTAGTTAAAGTTGCATTAAGTCACCCTTGATATGATTCATCATTGTCATTGTAATCATCACCATCACCATCATCACCATGATATGTATACTGTGTATAGGTTTCAAGAGCTATGTTGGGCTGCAATAGCAGCAGCAAACAGTTGTCTTCTATTATAAAGAGTTGTCTGGTGTACAGTTAATTACCCTCATTGAATTCACATCATTATGAACAGAGCTATTTCTTTCATTCACATTTTTGCTATTCAGGCCATGGAGAAGCAGGTTACATATTTTGAGTGACTTCTCATTAACTAGCTTCTTGCTGATGGCTCGGACCTGGCTCCTAATCCATTACCCTAAACATTTTCAAACTGTAATCTTCAACATGTCAACATGTCACATCAAATTGAAACATACCAATCTAAGCTAAATTGCTGCTAAGCAACAATGTATTCGTCTTTTAAGTTTAAGCGTACACAACCTTCATGACTAAAGTAACCCCAAACCACGACTCAAAGTTAAAAAAAAAAGTTAAACCTCACACAAAAGTTAGAACTTCATTGGTGACTCATGTCATGTGCTGCTGTGGTCCGGCCTGAGCAGTGCTGTAGCATAAACCCTCCACAGAGGGGCAATCTTGAACCAGCTGTAGTATCAAGTGAAAACAGAACAGCTTCGGTCAGAGTCACTTGTCTGTGGAACCATAAATAATACACGGTAAGCCCCGTAGATCAGAGCAACATAGTAACAGCTGGCATGCATGTGTGTTACAAGTCCCCCTTTTATCCTGCATCTATTTATCCTTTTATCTTTGCCCTCTCCCCAGGGAGGAGGGGCACTGAAGGAGCCATTGTGGCATTACTCAGGCAAACTATTTTACTGTAATACAGTCTCTTGTATTGCTTAGCTTTGGAAACATTAATCTCATGAAGATAAACAAAAAATGCAGAAGACTAAACCAGTTTAGAAGCTATTTTGACAGGTGTGGTCTGACTGTTCTGCCACTGATAAACAATACATATTTCCTTTCTACCCACTGCCCAGCCCTGCTCGTTAGAAGAGAGCGGTTTGAAACACCATGACTCTGTTTTGAAATCAGGGAAAGTACTACAGCCAATCTGAGAACACTTGCAGAGGGAACTGAGTAAGTACTCAAGCAAGCTGACTAAATCGGATGGATATAATTACGTAAGGACACAAAATCAATGTTAATTTTGCAGCCTTAACATAAAATGAAACTTCTAAATCTGAGGGTAAATCCATTAATCTTAGAGTAATTTATATTATCACTTTGTGCAAGTGGCATGAGTTCACACCAGGATAAATGATTTGGTAAAAAGCAATAAGGTGCCACAGTGAACAAGTGGATGGTTCCTGCCTCTTGAGACTGTCCTGATCCAGCACTCAAATCAGACTCAAGCAATGCTGTTATATTTCTTCGCTCTTTCCTGTCCAATTTCACTGTACTATCTGAAAACTAAGCCAAAACTCACTTAATACTGTGTTTCTTTGTAATATGTGTCATGTCCAACAATCAACCAGCTCAGTGGGCCGGTAGTCAGAGTATCTGCCCTGAGATTGATTGTTTGTGGGTTGAAGCCAATTAGGCCATTGCTCTACTTTACATCATACAATTCCCCTTGAAGTTATAGTCTGTAGGAGACTTTCATCCTGTCCAGTTTTGTATATGTACATCATGCTGTAGCCTATTACACAATGTTTGTTTTGGGTTTGAAATACATATGAAGAAAAACACTAAAATGTGTCAATACCTAACTCTGAATCACTGACAACTGTTCCATAACATTCAAACTGTTGGAGTTGTGAAATATTTCATTATATTTTGAAACCTGTTGTAGTTCCTCAATGCACCATTCTCACAACACTTACCAAGGAGTGGTTTGGGATATTATGTCATCTGTTAGCATAGCTCTCTGCAGCTGATACCGGCTCAGTTTACATGACTTTTTGAGTTTGAAAGAGTATATGTGAATGTCAATTTATGTCATGTTCTTTTCATTCAAAAGAGGGAAAAGAAAAGAAAAATATATTCCCGCTCTCTTCTGTCTATTATGCAATGTTTTTCTGGCCACCAACATTTCACCACACAGCTTTCATCAGGGTCAATGTGGCTTTCACGGTGGTAAATAAACATCACACAATTTGAGAGAGTGTGTGATTCTCTTTCTAGTCATTTTGAAATTGATAAGCTCCAGTAGTCTGCAACTCACTGGGTGTGCGCTGTTTTTACATTATATTAGGTTTGTTTCTTTCACTAGATATATCTGAATTACAAGAAGAATCTCTTGTGTAATGGCAGTGTTCTCATAAAAAGTCTTCAGTACTAAAAAAAATATGCAGAGGTGTAATTGAATAGCAGAGAGGTACATTATGTAACTCCCCTGTACCTGTCAGCAATGGTGTCCTGTGTTTGGCAGTGTGTGTGTGTGTGTGTGTGTGTGTGTGTGTTCATGTGCATGAGAGAGTGCGAATGTGCCTATATGTAGGTTTTGTGTGTGTGTGTGTGTCTATAGTGTGCATGCTTGTGTGCATGGGTGGATGTGTGTCTGCATGCACGTATTCACATGTGCATATATCTGTGCATGTGTGTGTGCAGTGTACACGTTATGTAAAGCTACAGTATGCACATGTTTACGTATACATGTATGTGTGTAGGCTTTCCATCTGTGTGCGTTGTTACACGGTTGTGAATGAAAGCGGCACTGTCCTGGCATCAGCTCAGTGAAAGTGATGATAGTTGTGTTTTGATGCTAGAGTGGAGGAGTGCGTTGTCACAGCAGGGGCCAAGGGACCCTATGGTGCACGTACAAACATGGAAGCAGATAGTGGTCATGGCCCACCGCAACACTCGCGGCAGTAGTAACCTGAGCGTGGCTGGCTGGTCGTTGTGATAGCAGCCAGTGTTTGTGTTACATAACGCACAGCCAGAAAGCCGGTGGCAATAATAGTTCTGCACTATGTAGTACCAGGGGAAATCTATCTGAGTAGACAGAAAGAGGAGGAGGGTGTCAAAGCCATGGGAGATGGAGAAGTGGCCTGAGCTGCAGCTGGCGCTAAGTAGGAAACAGAGCTGGCATGCAGACAGTGCAGCACAGAATGAAGCTGGTTTGTAAGGCAAGGTTTCAGCTGTTAGCTATGTCAGTGTATGATGATAGGGCATAATGCGCTCAAAGGTGGAAGGAGATATAGGGAGCAGGTTTTGATGGCAAGAGGGTGTGATAGGAAGATGAGGGGAAAAAAAGTTTTTTAGGATATATCAAAAATAGTTAATAATGATGATAAAAAAATAACTGACAAAAACCTCCACTGTGGAGTCAAGAGGCGAGAGAGTGAACAGGGGGGTAAAAGGGAAGAGAAGATACAAAGAGCGTTGCACTGTCCATAAAAAATGAAGCTGCAGGTGTCAAAAATGGTGCTCATGGCCTCTAGGGCCATTCTCAAAAAATAAAAGGCACACTTTTTGCCGTGAAAAATATGGCCCTTTTTACATGTTTACATTTTGCATGTTCCAGCACTAGAGGCCATGATCTATCTTTTTTCAGGGAGGTCAAAGCATTTTGAAGCATTGCATGCAATGTTACTTTGCCTCCTGCAGAGATAGACGGGAAGGAATGCCAATACACAAAGAAAGCACAGTGATATTGGATGATAAAAAGGTCCACAAGTGCCATGCTTAACTGTACCCTGTAATACCGATATGATGCAAGGATTATGGAAACAGCTTGTTGGCTTATTCCAAACATTCCAGCATACCTGTTGATTAGATGAGGAATCCCACACTGTGGAGGGAATTCACTGACTAGGACTGACTGGGAGGGCGAGAGAGATGGAGAGAAATGGAAAGAGGGAGGGGGAAGAGGATGGGGAGGGGTGCGTGTGTATTTGGAGAGCTTAGAGAGCACAGAAAATGAGTGACAGCTGAGGAGAGGGGAAGCAGGGAAGAGGAGGAAAAGGACGGGTTAATGTGCTCAGAGTGACTGACAGATTGGACACATTGGGACATTAACACGGCTGTGTAGTGGAAGGGAGAGGGAGGCACACAGGGAGAGAGAGGGAGAGGTTTGAAATACTTTACAGCTGGTTCATGCGTAGTTGACGGCAAAACAGGCGAGAGACAGAGAGGGTTGGCACAAGAGTAGGAAAAGAGTAGGTGAGAGCGAGAGAGGGCAGTGTGGGTCTCCTGGGAAGAGGCACACAGTCACTGTCCAGGTCTCTGAGGAAGGTAAACATTTATCAGTCTCCGCTATAAAGCTGTTGCGCTACTGCATGGAACCACAGAGCAAAGACAAAAACAGCAGCTTCTATTCCAGTTTAACTACCAGTCTAGCTGAGGGCATACAGCAGATCACCAGTGTAGAACAGTAGTGAATTACAGTGAACAGGTTGCTAGGAGTTTGTCAGTCTTTCTTTAGATGCTGACAAGACAAAGTGAACAGAGACGGACCGAATGAACAGAGAAACCTCCAAAATGACAGTAAGTAACTTTATTCCTGTAATAATGCACATAAATCCAAGATAAATATTTTATACCAACACTTAAAATGACATTCGGAGGGTTATTTGATATTCATACATTTTTATTGTTTTATTATTTTATTGTTTTGGTAGTGCAAATAAGTCATACCGGCAAAAACCAAATAAATAAATGCAGCAAAATGCTGATATGCCTATATGCTCCTGGTTGCACAAGACAGCTGAAATGACAAATGTGTTTTTGCAACTACAGTATATGCTGACATGACATTGTAACACAGACATGATAACAGTGTCTTGATGGCTCTTTATTGCGACATTCTGCTGAGGCTGCCAAGGTTTGACAGAGCATGTTGTTGAGATTTTCAGCTTGTAGTGTTTACCGCTTTTACTTGCCTTCAAATTTGTTAATAGTATTAGTTCCTGCAGAGCTCTTAATAAAATCATAGAGGCTAGTTGTTGCACCCTGACTGCTTGCAGCTACGCCAAGGTCCAGTGACTAATTGAGGATCAATTGATAATCACCTCAGGTTACGAGGACATGGCAAATGTCAGGATGCTCCTGCTGCGGCAAATGTTTTAGATGCATCTGCTGACTTATGCAACAGAGCCACTGAAGCACTGAATTATTGTGAACTGGATAAAAGCCAGTTGCAAGCAATTCTTAGAATTTAAGAAATTACATTCACTTAATTTTGGCATGAGCAGAATGAAGAGCAGCCTAAGAACTTAAGAACTTAATAGCTACACATGTTGACAACTCTTGTGAACAAAACCCAACTGAGTTTCAAATTAAAATATTTAACATTGTGCTTGCTTTGAGGACTAGTCTCTGAAATGGCATAGATTAATACACAGAAAGCATCTTTCTATTTTCTTGTGTTGCCATCTATCTCTATATGCATATCCTCCAATAAATGTAATATACACACAGCAAATGTGGACTCATATAAACACTGGCAGCGTTGATTTTAACACTGCAAGACTTAAATTAATACTGACAATTGTCCCTGCAAAAAAATCATATCTTTAATATCATTTTCTTTTGCCCTGTATATACTGTAACTGTGGATATTGTCTCAGAAATGCAGAAAATGTTTAATTTACCTGTTTTTGTTTTTCACAATATCTGAAAAGTTGACCTTTTGGAAATGTGTATTTCCTGCAGATATTGTACACTGACAATGTAGTATTAAGAATACATGTATGAAGAGTGGATGTATTGAATAATACACACAGGAGGCTACTGGTACACCTGCAGTATCAATCTGTACACCATTGATCTTGACATATCCCTACATCAGCTGTGTTTGACCTGGAGCTGTCCTGATCCTATCTGGGCCAAGCAGCACATTCTGACTGGCTGAAACCTGTTGTCTTATTCTTGGCTGGACATCAGATCCATTGCTTTGTCAAGTGGCAAGGCAGTGATAACTCAAATAATCCACTAAAATAAAGTTCAGGTGTCATACTACACTGTCTGGTCACTTATCACCCCTAGAGATTTACTGATTGATTGCAGTGATTATCTTAAATCAAATGTTAGTAAGCTAACCATCGAAAATGTTACATTTGCTTGCAGTGACCTAACAAGTGTAATTCAATCAAAATTAATATGAGGTGCCTATGACGCTCACTTACGCAACTGTAGCCTACATGTGGAAGGTCAAAAGTAAAAATACACTATCTTGTTATGATTATCTTTTGTGTTAAGCTGTGTGTCGTAACTATGCTCATGCCCTCCCTGATTTGCTGGGGTATGTGGTAGGGGATCTACTTCAAAGATCGTCATCACATATATGGGTTCATGAAACAGAGAAAGCGACAGCGTACATGGCAGTGGAAACTGTAAACGACAGCACCAACTGTTCTGATCGTCCAGATAACATAAACATGTTGTCGCGTCATGTTCACAATGGAGAACAACAATCAGAAATTGTTGGTTCAGTTAATATAGCGGTCATAATAATGTGGTCACAATATGTTTCCCTGCTGTCTGCCCAATGTATGCTGGGATAACCCTGAACCGTAACCCTAAAAAGGAATAAAGAGAAAGAAAGAAAATTAATAAATGGATGAATGAATGAATAGGTAACACTTTACAATAAGGGTACACTAAGTTAAGGGTTAGTTAATGCTTAATAAGCATTAACTAACCCTTAATTAACAGTTAACTAATGTGTAATTTACTAATGGTGTTAATGTTAACTAAGGTATTCATTTATACATTATTTAATAGTTTATAAAGATGACTATTAAATAATGTATAAATTAATACCTTAGTTAACATGAACACCATTAGTAAATGATTACCAGACACATTAGTTAACTGTTAATAACTAACCCTTAATTAATGTACCCTTATTGTAAAGTGTTACCAATGAATATTCCTTTTCCACTTTTGAGAGCGCAATGAAATCTTCTTATACCTAATATGAATGGTATTTAACATAGGCTATTAGTATTGCAACTGACATATGGGATTCAAAGTAAGTCCTCATTATGTAACGAGCCAAGTCGCTGGTTCAGGTAATGACATGTCAGCATGTCGAGGCACAGATTCTGACGAACCTATCCATCGTCAACATCAACACGTGTCAGTCAAACATGAGCTTTCGATCTCTCTTCTCTTTGGTATACACCGCTGAACCGATCATCATCTGTAGACATCACATATCGACACTGACAGAAATGTGTGTATGTGTGTGTGTGTGTGTGTGTGTGTGTGTGTGTGTGTGTGTCTGTGTGCGTCCTCCAGGCTGCAACAGCTCAAGAACTTGATGAGCTGTGTTTCCTGTCGGCCCAGTCCATGTCCAGCCTGAAGACGTCCGAACACTTCCAGGTGGTCAAGCTCCTGGGAGAGGGCTCCTATGGCAAGGTCATGCTGGCTGTACACAGAAAGAGAGGTTGGTGCAAGATCAAAGGTCAAGGGTCATGACAGTTTGGGTTGGTTTAATTTCAGTTCAATCATCGTATAAATGAGTGTAAGAGTGTATGAAATTTCCATTAGAATTTCCCAACGCCATTATACTTAATTAAGTATAATGACTTGAACTCCTTCTGCCACCCCAAAGTCACTCGGGTGAAGCGATATCTCTCCACTACAGTGCATTTAGAAGTGTCGGGTTTCTCTCATGAAGAAACTACACATGTTGTGTGGGGTCAGCGCTGCGGTAATGGAAGGGTAGAGCTGTCTTCTGATAGTGTTCACTTAACCTTTCGCGCTAGTGTTGCTGTAATGAAGTGCTTTGCTGCATTCTCTGGGATAGGGTTGCTGCAACTGGGGTGCTGCCTATGTCTCAGGCACAACTAATGTAATGCAGCCGCCCCAAGGGGAAGTTATATTTGTTCACAGTGTCGATAACAGATAGTGCTGACACTTCATCAATGATGAGAATTTTTGGACAAAATTTGACTTTTAGTAAACAATATGTTGTCTCGCTTCGTTCCCCTCAGGAACCCCGATGGCTCTGAAGTTCTTCCCACGTCAGTCTACCTCCCTCATCTCGTTCCTGCGTGAATACAACCTCTCCCTCTCTTTCTGCACCCATCCGTCTCTGACGCGGGCCCTCGGCATCTTCTTCTCCACACCGTCCTACTACGTCTTCGCCCAGCAGGCCGGTCTGTACGGTGACCTCTACAGTGTAATTGTGTCAGAGGTCAGTTCGGCTCATGTCTGACATCAAAGGCAAAGGTCTTTAGAGTCTTTAGAGTGCTCCCACTAGATTGCGGCAGGCTTTTAATACCCTGCTTAATGTTTGGCCTGAGATGTCTGTCCTGAGGCACCCTTGCTTGCAAAATGCAGTGTAGAGTCAGTGGTTGTCAACGTGGGGTCCGGGGACCACCAGGGGTCCTTGAGGGCGTTCCAGGGGGTCCACAGCAAATGGATGAATTGTTAAACTTCAGTATTATTTCTTTTACAAGAAGTTAACACAGTTAGAGAACGTGGAAGAATTACTATTTTTGTCAACGTTTCACTGTTACCTACAATACAGATAGTCATGGTATTCTGGACAAAATCATATCCAACAATAAAAATATTCTCAGATTTGGGTCCGAGAGACAAAATCTCATCAAATGGGGGTCCGTAGCTCTAATGTGGACTAAATTAGGGGTCCTTGATATGAAAAAGGTTGAGAATCACTGGTGTAGAGGATGCAGAATAGAAGTTTGCATGGATGAATGTTAGTTTGATAACTGTAACTGTCCATGAGAAATATATGTCTGCACTACCCAATTCTCAAAGGGAATTTAATGGAAAATATAATAGTGCCTCTAACTGCTGACCCGTCCTGTTGCGCTCTCATTTCTGTCAACAAAAACTTGAGACGTGTACGATAAAGACTTGCAGCCCGTCCTCTCCTGTATTTGTGTCACTGCCAGTAACCTTAAGAGTCCTGATAAGAAGAACAGCCTGCTCTCACTGTCTGAGGGTGGAGTACATGATGTGCAGCAGGGATTTAGAAAAGGGACACCGACCACATACCCTTCAGTAGCGGACTAGAATAGAATAGAATAGAATAGAATAGAATAGAACAAGCTGATAAAACCTGATTTTGTTGGTCGTAGCACCAGTGATGTAGATTGTGTACCATCCAGACTCCTTCTTATTCTCATCTCTCATCTAATCTGAAGTGATGTATGCATGTATGTGATAGTATGTTGCTGATGCTGAGGCAGCACTGACATAACCTGTCTCTCCATTTCAGGAAGGGGTGGAGGAGGAGTGTGTCCAGAGGGTGATGTCCCAGCTGAGCGGCGCCGTTACGCACCTCCACTCCCTGGGCTTCGTCCACCGTGACATCAAACCCGAGAACATCTTCCTGTGTGACAGTTCCTGTCGCTGGGTCAAACTGGGCGACTTCGGCCTTGCCCGCCCCATCGGCTCCAACGTCCGCGCGGTCTGGTACGACTCGCCCTTCTGCACTCCCGAGGTGGAGCCGGCCAAGGAGATTGAGAGGGAGAGGGAGAGGAGGCACAGCGATGGAAATGAAGAGCAGGTGGAGGACCTTTGGATAACGCTGGAGCCCAGTATTGACAGCTGGGCCCTCGGTGTCCTCGTCTACTGCCTGCTGACTGGCTGCTTCCCCTGGGAGGAGAGCACCCACGATGACCGCGGCTACCGCAGATACAAGGAGTGGTTCGACCGTGAGGCCGAAATGGGGGAGAGGATCGACTGGAGGGGTGAGGAGGAAACTTTCATGATCGAGGAGCAGAAGCAGAGGGCCAACCCTCCTCCCTCACAGTTTGAGGGCCTCAGCCCACTAGTGTTGACTCTTTTCAGAGAGCTGCTGCACCCGCAGCCCAAGCACCGGGGAAGTCCTGAGGAGATCCTCAGCTACCTGGGCGGGCCATGGCTGATGGAGACAGAGAGAGAGGAGAAGAGGAAAGCAGAGGAGGCAGAGAAGGAGGCCAGAAAAATAAGGGAGGGAGGAGGAGTAGAGGAGGAGCTGGTGAGGGAAGGAAGAGGGGAGAGATAAGTGTTACCTTTAGAAAATTGTTCAGGCTGCTGGGAAAATGTTTAAGACTGAAATTGTATATAAATTATGAATGAAAGTTTGACATAATGAAAAATATTGCTGCAATTTATTATTGTGTATCATTCTAAAATTGAATCGTATGTATATACTATATGGTGCTGTATTTTTCTTTTCTTGTAAATAAATCCACCATAATTAGCACTTCCATTGCTGTATAAATTGCGGTGTGTGTATGTGTGTGTGTGTGTGTGTGTGTGTCTTGAAGAAGAGAGTGTAGATAATACAAGAAAAGCTTGATGTTTGAACCCACAAGCTGTACTACGATGTTTGTAAAATCTGTTATGGAACTGCTGTATGAATAAAATAAACCTGTTTGTACTTACCTAACCCCCATGAGTTGGTTTGAAATGTGCAGACATGCAGTTACATATTATGCAGTTATGACGAATGGCATTTCGGATTATCACCTTTAGATGAGCTTGTTGCACATTGGTTCATACTGCAAAATGGCAAATCAGCAGGATGGAGATGGACCTCTGAAAGCACTAAAACACTGTACAGTGCACCCATGTTGCTTGATTAAGATAACAGTACTAGTAGTGTCAGACAGGAGGGACTTTTAAAGCTCACATAAAAAACTTAATTAGAAAACCACCTATGTTTTTTTCTGTTTTGCTGCTCTAAATGGATTGCAGCATTTGCATAATTTAAATAGCCTGTGCACATTAACTCAAATAATGACATGTATGCCACATTGTACAAAAACAAGAATGGTCTATTTGCTGCTTTGTAACAGGATTTTTTGCAGCCATATTATCAGCCGCAGCAAAATAAAAGCTTGTACTGGTGAACCATCATGGAGGAAAGTGATGACGGTTTTTGTCAGGGCAAAGTAACAGGTGCTGCAGAACAGAAGAGCCACTTCTAAAATTGGACTGAACAATACAACCTGATAGTGATACTAACACTTCATGCTCTTCTTCCAAGCTCTGATGCCAACTCCAGTATGCTACCTGCAGGAGGAGCAAAGGAGAGACATGACACACATTTTCGCTTACTGTGTCTATTCTTTTGACGCTAATGACCTTTACTATTCTTGACTACATGGTCGATCGACATGTTGACAGCAAAACAGTCTCACGTGAAATCTGCACACACGACAGGCTGACCTCCATACTGTCCTATATCTGTCACACAGAACAATGTGCAGGTTGAAAAATCACCTTCATACCAGAGTCATTTCAGAGATAAGCCATGACTGTGTAGAGTTACAGCGCTCCCAAAAGAATGCTGTGGTATTGCTGATGACCATGACTGTGTACTGAACACACTATTCGCCACTACTGAATCATCCTATCATGTTAACAACTGTCTGTAATCAATTCAGCACCATGCTAGCTGGAAAATAGAATCAGATCTAAAACACTAGCCTAGCTACACACTAGATACAGTTGGGCTTAGTTCCATTTTTATCAGCAAATACAAAAGTCGTCATCGAAAAACAAATTCTCTCTCTTAACTTTTACACAGTGTGCACAGTATCAAATTGGAGTGGAGCCCTGTTGGTAGCAAGCTGCTAATAGGCAGTGTGGGTGTGTGTATGTCAGTGGGGCCTGTGCTAACCCCTGCTAAGGGCCACTCCAGATGGATTTATAAATAGACCCCAGGCCCATCTATTTACACACCATGCACATCATCACCTCCCTCTGACTATCTGCACCCCGCAGCCCTCCAAAACTCAAAAGTCAGGCTGCCTTGGCGCCCGCGGGCCTGCTGCAGCACAATCTGATGGAACACTGTGACCCAGCTCGCTCGTTAACCCCCTCGTCTCTCCCTCTCTCCTCTTTCTATCTCTGTCCCTCACGCTTATTCCTCTTCTCCTCCCATGCCACTTGGGCCTTATTTTTCCTTTCATCTTTCCTGCCTCCTCAGTCACGTCTGCTTTGTACACCCGTCACCCCTGACGGTCTCTCTCCCTTTCCCTCCCTCTCTCTCTCCCTCTCTGTCTGGACCTCTCTCTTCTCGGGTCACTGCTTACATGAGTCAAGAACAGCTGGCCTTCTCTAGTAGTCTGTGCCCGCATGGCCATACCCCGTGGTATGTGTGCATTAAAACACATTCACTTAACACCTCTTACCCTCTTTGGAGAGGGTCGTGCTTGATATCTCCTTTAGTTGGGATGCGCTGTTTTCCGGGAAACAGAGGGGCAAGGCTCATGTGACAGTTGGGTGGGGAGTTAATGGAGGACCAGTCTGACAAATGGAAACACATGCTGTGGTGCAGAGAGACAATGGAGTGCCAACACAAAGATGCTGATCGAGGTGCAAATCTGTTGAAGCTCTATGAGGACAGATAGTCAGGATGATGAAAACAGGAGAAACAAGGACAGCTATACAAGATGGCACGTAGACTGCTGTCCGCATTAAAACCCAACTGCAATGTCAGGGAAATGCCACTTTATTCACAAAATCATATATGTAATTCCTGTGGTCTAAGATGACAGCCCAATAAATTTTGTGAACATGAACGACACTCTAGACTTACATTTGTAATGTCATTAAGATGGACGTCTGTTCCACAGACAGCAAATTAAGAAATATGGTAACTGATGATGACTGTGAGACTTCTGGGGGTGAGGGTTTTCTGATTCAAATTCAGATTTAATGATACCACTATAGAATAAAGCATATTTTAGTACGAACATTCAAACAAACATCATATGGGTCCACAAAGTCTGTCTCCCATTCATTGCCTGTGAAGCATCTTCAGATTTTACATCTTGATGACATCTCAGCTTCAAGCCCTACTTATCTTGTTTCTGACTTTAAGACTGAGTTGTTCATGTACATTGTTATTTACTGGTCCATCCTAAGCCATTGGACAAACATACACAAATCCCCAAACTGAGTGATGTTTCTCTTTAAACACAGTTTGGCACCAAACAGAATGGATGAACGATATGGAGACAGCCAGCTGGAAAATGAAGTTAGATGTAATGGATATAAAGACAGATATTTGGTAAAAAGAGATTGACAGATGACACTACTGATGGAAAAATAGATGGAAAAATAGATACCGATATCAGAGACAGATTGATGACCAGAGTGAAGCAAATAAAGAGTTCAAATGGCCGAATGTGTGAAATGTATCCCCCACAGTGCTAAGCAAACCACTCGGGTCATCACAGCCTGATATTTCCCCCCCACCCCCTCACCCCAGCCTCCTGGCTGTGTCCAGCCTTGTTAAAGTTCAGATACTTTAATTGCTTCAGCAGGATTAGGAGCCATCGGACAGATTCACTTGTAGAGCCTCAAATTATCTCTTTTGCACAGTGAGCAGCACTGATGCACTGCATGTCACTCGATCTACTTTATAATATGTGTGTAAATTGCTGAGTGTGTATTGAATGAGGGAATGACAATGTGCTAATGGAAGAGTGCAGTTGCTGCCATGAGTGTGTGTGTTTTGCTTTAATGTGAATCAAATACAGCATAAAAAATGTATTAGCTGGGTGAAATACAGAAAGGGGGGAGAGAGGGAGAGGGAGAGGGAGGGAGGAGGGAGGAGGGTGCTGGGGTGAAGAGGAGGTTGCAGGGAGAGAATACACAGCCGAGCGGTCTGCCTCACGGACAGGCGGGGGAGCAATGCCTTCCTACCAATAAACAAGTTGAGAGATTATCATGTGTTTACTATCTGGCATGTTTATCCATTCTCCCTTGCTTTCTGGCTGCCTCGCCACCTGACTCCCTTACTCCCTCCTTCCCTCCCTTCTCTTTCTTCATCTCTGTCCTCCTCTGCTCCTCTCTCCTCACCTCCTTCCCCTCGTGACAAAGCAGAGTGAGCAGAATGGCAGGTTAATGTGTTCCCGGGATTGATCATCCCTCTCAGCTCCTCTCCTGCTCTCTTCTGCTTACTCTGCCTCCATCTGTCAAGCTGTCAGCGGCCTCGCCCAGGCGACCTTGTTAGGGCAGCCCCGCAGGCGCTCACCCCCAGTCCATGTAGCCCCGATATGTCAAGGGGATGATGAGTGTCTCCCTCTTGAACTCAGGCCTACCATAGTGTGACAGCCAGTGAGAGTTTTGTTGTCTGTGACTTCAGGAGTATGTGTGGCAATATTTATATTAGTCAAGTCCATGGAAGCCTGTGCAGCATCAAGTTTCCCTCCCTATGCAGCTATAACGGTCCCCATGAAAACCAACTTTTCAACACAAATAGTCCCTGAGACAATGAGCCATGATATTCACTTTCATCTTTGGACACTTTGATGTACCATGCATGCAAAATTGTTTGGGATATGTAAAGGATAGATTATATTAATTAATAATCAAAGGAATTTTGTCTTACAGGCTATCATTGTATAACTAAATGTAGATGCAACCACAAATTGTCCACAAAAACATTCTTTTGGTAAAATTTGGTAAAAGGTATTTTTCTGCTACTACTGAACAAACAATTTTGTCAGACACCATCCACACCAGTTTTATATGAAACAATATGCATTTTCTCTGTTTTCCAGTCTTTTTGAGGACCAAGACACAATAATTTACATACTTCATTCTTTAACCTCAAAATTCAATCACAGCCAACCATTCATTACATAACTGTTTCCCCTTTAATTGCATTTCATGGCATTAACAGAATAAATTAATAATATGAAATCAACTGTCCAATGGCGTCCTCAAAACATTAAAAAAAAAAAAAAGGCATACCAGTTTGTATGCTGGTATGCATTGCTGGTATACATAACTACACTTTTGTGACTTGGCTTGTGAATCACATGTTTCAAAAATGCCAAACTGTAGGCAATCTGTTCATATTTAGATAATTTATTCCATACCTGTATTTTACCTGTTGACCTGGATAGGACTGCCTGTTGAGGCCAAGGACCACACTTTCCATGCGCACTGCTCCACCTGCTGGTGTATATCAAGTATTGCAACAGTCAAATTTGAGGCCCCTTGAGCCATTAGGCATGTGTGGTTGGATCAAATGTTTCCTTTCATTGCACATTTCCTTTTCTCCATTAATCTGAAACCAGATCCAAGCACAGTCCAGGAGAAAATCATACGGTTAAGGTTTAGAAAAAGCTACATTCTCCTCTCTTTGCACTTTGTTGAGAGAGGAATGAGAGCAAGAAGAGTAGCAAATCTGCTCTGTTCTGTACAGCTGCACAGTGAATTCCCATGAAGAACATTTCCCCTCCTTTGATTACATGATGACAGTACAGATGTTTTACTTTCTGTATTGATGAGACACTGAGACACTGGGGCTGTATATCTGTCTAATAAAATGGCTGCTCGAGAATTTGTGTTCTGTGTGAATAAACAAGGGGTGTGGGAACCAATGAGAGAAACTTTTCACATTAAAGAGAACAGATTGGAGCTTCACCCTAAATTTCTACCAGATTGGGGGAGGAAAAGAGTAAAGAGCAAGAAAATTATGATGAGAAGGAGGACAGGGGGAGGAGGAGGGGGAGGGAGAAGGAGAAGGAGAAGGAGAGGAAAGGAGGGGAAAGAAGAGAAGACAAAAGATTCGTAAAACTAAAGACATTTCGGACGACAGCAAAAGTTGTGAGTATGAGATTATGCTTATATAATTATGCTTCTTTTATACGGACATAATTATGGCATTATGGCACATTCTGTAGGAAACACTGATGAGCATTTACTGTTGATACAAGATAAGTCACATACAAAAGATATTAATGTATGAATATATTTTACTTAACATGAAATGTAGGAGTGAGTGCTTGGCTGATTCTATTAATTTTAGAATTTCTTTTGTAAAGTTATGTGATTTGTGATCGTAAAAAACATGTCAGTCTCACAAACAAATCAATAGAGGCTTGCACCAAGCTAAACCAGGACAATCCAGAGCTTAAATTTCCGTAATTGCAAATGTATGACTCCGGGACTATCGCAGAGGAAAAGACATGCCATGGCTACTGACAAAACTGTTGCGCTCAAACTGGCCAGTGACAGTTGTACAGTCGGAAAGCAGGAATATGTTCTATGAAAAGAAAGCTGGGAAAGAATGTCCGACTGTAAGAAAGGAGGGGTGGCGGGCTGCTCAAATAGGGCACAAAAAACACATTCTTTAGAGAGAACTCATGTCTTGGACTGCAAAGTTACATTGACACATCACGAGAGGAATGATGCAGGGAGGGAGAAAGAGGGAGAGAGAGAGAGAGAGAAAGAGAGAGAGAGAGAGAGAGAGAGGGAGAGAGAGAGAGAGAGACGACAGACAGAGTAAAAACAAAAAAAGAAAGAAGAAGGAAGAAGGGAGTGAGTGAGGCAGGGAAAGAAAGACTGAATCTTTATACGAGAAGGAACTTTTTATACAGTCAGTTCATTATAATTAGATTTTTCTTCAGCAGCTCCACTGCTATGATTCTGGTTGTAGGCCTGTAGCAGTCTGAGAAATATATAAAATAGAAAACTATTCCACATGAAGCAAAATGATAACTGCACTCATCTATGACAATGATAACTTGTGTGCTATCCAAAACATAGGACTACTTTTCACATCTACATTCTACTAGTCCCTACTAGGCTCTGCACTTGGGGGAAAACATTACGGTGACCTGGCATGTTGGGAACATTTATATGCAAGGGATTAAAGGAAACATAAATAGGATAAAAATCTGGAGTGAGGATATTGAACAGTTCCACTCTGTGAAATCACCCCAGCTCTTTTCCTCTTTGGTTTCCTCCAGCTCGTAAAGCTTACCTCTTACAAGTCGGAGTAATGGGCAGCCTTCCAATGGTCCTGCTCCTCTGCAGTTTCCACGGTAACTCTGCCAAACAGAACACACAAATCACCCTGTTTAATTATGGTTGAGTCGCCTTGTGTTTGTTTTTGCGCTGTGAAACACTCCCCTCATGTGGTTTCTGTTCCACAGCGCTCGCAGCTGTAGCCCAAGCCCAGCAGGCCGGTAATAGCGCTCTTCTCATAAGTCACACTTTACATCAAGACACGTTATGTTGCATGACATCTGTCAGTCTGTGAGTCATTGCAGCGGGTCACGGGATAGACGTGTTCCTGAGCTGATCTTGTTTTGTTTCCTTGTCTCCAGAGAGTCCCGAGGCACCTGTCACCACCATCTTGCCACCCAGTGAGTGACTGGAGAGATTGGGGAGGGAGTCTAAACTGCCTGTCAAGAGTCTTGGCAAATACTCACCCTTTTGTAAGTTATGATGTGCTGCATCTTGTTGTTGTGTGTGATTCTACTTCAACATGCTATGTATCTCCTGTCTGTAGACTGTAGGGAGGAGATGTATCCGTGCACCAGGATGTACTCCGTCCACCGGCCCATCAAGAGATGTATTGGCGCTCTCTGCTTCTACAGGTGACCTGCAGTCTCTCTACAGAAGCACCTCTACTCCGTTTGATATTTATAATTCAGCCATTTAGCTGATATTCTTACCCAGAATGACTTACTGATTTATGGTTTGCTTATGAGATATTTATGAGTGAGCAGGTAGGTTCTCGCTCAAGGACACTTATGATGGGACACAGGAGGACTGTTTATTGGACACTATTGCAGGGGTCAAACCTGTAACTAGTCTTTTGGTTAGGTAACAGTCTAATCACTAGTCCACCCTGTCACACTAGGTCATTCTGCCTGTTGCTCACTGCAGCTTATGTTCATACTTTACTCTGCTTCTGACGCAGCCTTCCTCGTGTCTATGTGATCAACAATGAGATCTGTATGAGGACTGTGTGCCAGCAGGATGAGTATCTGAAAGGTAAGACACTCATTAGATATCATTACAAGCACCATGTGCATGTGCACGTGCGCACACACACACACACACACACACACACACACCAAGTACATGACCATGCATTTGCACAGATAAACATTTCCCTGTCTCTCTCTGATCCCTTACAGCGGAGCTGTGCAGGGAGATGTCTGGATGGCCCAAGCGCCTTCAGAGGTCAACGTATAAGAAACGGTGCCGCAATCACCGTAGCAACCCCAAAACCTGGGCAAACAAGGCCTGATGGGCCCAAGATGGCGGTATGGCCGCCTGTAAGGATGGAGTCCCTTAGAGACACAACCCAGGGGCGTCGTTACAAAACAGCCCATAACACCATAAATCCACCGCTCAACACCTGGTGGTCTCTCTCTCTCTCTCACACACACACACACACACACACACAAGTGTGCTGAGTCATATCTCTGTTCTTGTATTAGTCTTTTCTTTTCTTTAATTGTCTGTGAATATTGAAGGCGTGCTCATTTCGTCTGTTGTTGGACACAGATCATGTCTTCCATGGTTTACGATCCATTAAGTGTACTGTAGTAACAATGTAGGCCTATAGCAGCACTGAGTCATTTCATTGTAAAGACAAAAACCCACTTTGTTGTGGTCTGTACCGCACTCACTGACAATCCATGTGCACTATATCCAATAAAGTATAATTAATTTGTTCACGAGTTGATTGGTTTATTGATTTGTTTTTATTAGTCTCACAAATTCTTTCTCACTGTATTTATTCAATATAAAAAAAAACAACCAAATGAAAGTTAGGGTCATTAGGTGATATCTTTATATTTTTCATTTGCATGTCCATTTCCATATACATTTACATACACATATACAGTTTAAATAACAAGTAACATTTGGGAGAAATGCATATTATTTGAATAGTAAACAAACACTGACCAACATTGTTAGGGCTTACACACACTCGCACAATCTCTGTGTGATCCAACAACATACATCCACCATCACGCCACTGGTCACCACACGTCTGTCACAACACGCGTGCATGTGTGATATCACTGTAACCCAATCCATCTCCCTTCACATAACAATATCACAACAAAACACTGCATCTAACAAGGACTAGCTTGGTCCCACTTTGCATTGTTTGCGTCAGAATACCTACGGTTCAGTCTTCACATGGATTTGAAGTTCACAGTTAAAACTTGTTTGTGTAGTACAGCATGCTGTGGGTAAGGTCTAGGACCTGCTCACCCTCTCGTAAAGCATTAGGGGGATGAATCCGTCCCCAGAATAGCGGGACAGTGCAGAAACAGAGGCCTATTCATTGAGCAGGAGAGAGGTCATGACCTGAATGACTCACCCAGTCACAGCTATAACAGCCCTGTTGAGTAGAGATGACATAACATGGACTAAAACATGGACTAAACCTTCCCTGTTTCCCCTAGAGGCGAAGATAAAAGCATAGTCTCTTTATTTCTCTCTTTCTTTTCCTAACACTCTTTCACATCCAACATCACTATTTCTTTGTATCTTTGTGTTGATTTACCATAGCCTCCAGTTGAAACAATGCACCCAGTGCCCAGGACCAATCCCCATGAAATATGTGTTCAACAGCTGCAGCTCCAGTTGACATCTCCTCACTCAATGCCACAGTGGGGCTGTAGAGCCACAAGAGCCCACTAGAGAGTGCCAGACAGCACAAATACTAAGTAGGATGGCTATGTTTCTTTCAAGTGGAATCATAAGATGGTAAGCTTCGCTATAGCCTAAGTCTAATATTAGAAGAATCCTTGTGATAAAATGCAGACTTTACCCAGTACCAACTAGATAAGACAGACTAGCCTGTCAGTCAGTGCATATAGTTAGTCCCCAGCTGGGGGGAAAAAAAGCTACACACGAATAACAACGCCAAAGACAATAATTACAAACTACTGACAATATATACATTTACAATAAATATTCTCTGTACATAAAATTCATTCATTATTATATTTAATTATATTTCACCATCAGATTATCTCTATGATTATCTCTCCCACATCTCTCTGATAGATACTCTGCCATAGTAGTTAAAGTAGTAATTAAACGCAGCAAGAGGAGGAAAGAGGGCAAAGGTGGAATGGAAACTGGAATATGGAAGCTTGGGAGATAGAGAGAGGGAGGGAGATGGATGAAGATGGGAGGAGATCTAGAGAAGAGAGTGATGAGGATGGAGAGTCTGCTGAGGCGGAGGAGATGACCTACAGTCCTAAATCCTTCTGGTTTGGACTGGAGTGTGAGGTCTGGGTCTGGCTCAGGTTAAGATCAGAAGAAAGGCCTTGAGGAACTGAACTGAACTGAACTGAACTGAAACAAGCTGAACTGAACTGGTACAGGGGGGTTACCTTGCTTGGCAGGGAGAGATGCAGGACCCCATGATGGGAAAATGTTTTTAAAAAAAAGTGCTGCATTAATTTACAGAAAGGTAACGGGGGGGGAGAGAGAGAAAGAGAGTCTCCCTCACTTCGGGGATACAGAGTCAAAGTCTCCCCACAGGTCAGAGCTGGCAGTGGCGTTGGTGTTGGATGGAGCCACTGAGTTCGAGTTACTGGAGTCCAGGTCTAGCAAACAACCTGACAATAAAACAAGACAAAAAAAAGAAAGAGAATGCACATATGAAATAGCAATAACATAATAATTATGGATTAGTTATTAGTGATTAGATGTTTCTAATCAGTCTAACAATTTAGGCATTTAGGAATTGAAGAAATTATTTGTAAATTCCACTAATAAATGACTAGGTCTGTAGTGTTACAGTTACCTACCAGCGTCACTTCCTCCTGCAGGTGGCTGTATGTTATGATTGGTAGATCTGGTTGAAGGGGGCGGGGCTAGCTTGCCTCCAGGAGGAGGGGGGAGGAGCCCAAAGCCACCTGAACTCTGCGGGCGAGACTTATCCCTCTTTTTTGATTGCTTGAAATATGTACAGAGAGGAGAAAAGAAAAGAATGAGAGTGTGTGTGTACATGTACATGTGTGCAGATGCATGTTAGGTACAAGTGTACAGACACCCCAGCAAAGCAGACGCTTACACCGATCAGAAAATAAACTAACATAGAATGATTGGTGGAGGTTACCCCAATATTGAGAGTAATGGTCTGTCCCTCTTTGAAGCCCAGGTCCAGTTTAGGAGTGGAGTCTGGAGCCTGCTTAGAGATTTCATCGTCCTGTTTCACCCACCTGGGAAGGAAGAGGGTGGTAGAAAGACAGAACAAGGGATAAGAGTTTAATAAGCTAGAATCAATCCATTGACTATTGAATTAGTTGTGTTTAATGCCACACTGTGGAGCAGCTACATACTTGAAGTGGTCCTGCAGAGCAACATTGAAGTCAAAGGAGTCTCCCCGGTCTCCAAACCCAATGCCTATGAATGCACTGCGGCCTAATGCAGAGGGCAAAGAACACAACAGACAAGGACCAGATCTTAGAAAGTAATTTACATGGCAGTACACACAAAAACATACTAATCCCTGGGGTAAATCAAAGAAAATCTGTACACTAGACATAGACATTTAGCTGCATTTGCTGTAAAAATTGTGCAGTTCTATCACGACAGTATCAATGCACTGGAGCATCCTGTTCATACTTGTTATCCTATCAGTTATGAGCATATATAACTGAGAGAAGGACAGAGATGGCTTAGCAACAAACAGTCTCCCCACCACTGTCATCCTGGATGCGGAGCACAAAGTAGCGGCTGGAGTCACTAACAGTTTCCACGGCGATGCCAGGGTATTCCTCCACCGGTGCCTGGGCGAACAGCTCCCCTGTAGATCAGGACAACAACACGTTCATTAAGTGACTGGTAATATGGTCCATTTATCATAATGAAGCACTAAAAACACTGCAATTTCACATTTACAAGAGCCAACTCTCCCGTAAGAACCCTCCAGATTTAAAACAAAATATGATCAGGAATAAAATGTTTTTCTGTTTGACATGTGATAGGCAAGGTAGGTACAACTAGGCAAGGTAGGTACAATATCAGTTATCATTCCAGGACAAATAGCCTACTAGTAAAGTCCCTGCAAGGCATTGATGGAGACTGAGAGAGATTAACAGCACGCTCCCTTTAAAATAAACTATAACAACTAGGATCTGGGCTAGGTCACCTTGGAATAGATGAGTAAAAGAGAGGGGGATGGTGAAGAGGAGACTATGGAGGGATGATTTATAACAGCAGCAGTGCCGGTAAACAATGCCCCCGTCCCGTCTGCTTCTCCCTTACCGGAGATCTTGTCTTCCAATTTCACATAGGCCACTTTGCCCCGGGCCGTCACACGCATGCGTCCCGTCCAGTCAGGAGCGTCCAGCTTCCAATCAGCTGCCCTGGGAGACACACACAGCCAATGAGAGACAAGTGAGCGTGATGGAGGTGAATTGGTGAGAGCGGTTTAAAGAGATTGATGATGGCACTGAGGGGGACGACGAGGAATAAAGACATTAGACAGGGCGAGGGATTTAGTATGTGTGTGTGTGTGTGTGTGTGTGTGTGTGTCTGTGTTATTGTTATGATTTGTCCTACAGTCGGCGGCTAGTAACATTGTAACTCTACAGCTGGCTATTTCATATGTGAGAGAAACGTGACTCAGGCATCGGACGGGCATTTCACTCTGACCTAGGGCTGGAATATTACATCATCACTCTTACTCACTATATCACAAAGCAGACTTGGCACTGTGTGGCTGCTGGTTAACCAATCATGTGTCTCGTGAGACCCGGGCCTATGCTACTGTTTGGTTGGAGTACTACAGTCCATATGGATCCAGCTGAATTGGATCAAGCTGAAGCACCGGCCAATGAAAAAGAGGCAAACAGCCCAATGTCAACCATTTCAACAGTCACTGAATTGTTCTCACACAGCGTAAAGGAATCAGGTGTCTGCCAAGCCAATCTCCTTCAGTTGTGTAAAACCCACCTAACCTTATCATTATGTCTTTGCAGTAGCTATAATTTTAAATTAGTTTAGGGCGGCAGCATGGCCTGGTGGTGAGAGAGACCGTCCTTCAACCAGAGGACCAATGTTCAAGCCCAGTGGCAGCAAACATCCACCCTGCTGAAGTGTCCTTGGGCAAGACACTGAATCCCTTCCAGCTCCAGGGAAGCTGCTCCGAAAGCTGACCCTGCACTCCCAACTCCCTGAAGGTGGGGCAAGCAAAAAGAGAATTTCCCCATAGGTGACAATAAAGTATTATATTATTCATAGTATAACCATTTCCTTAGTCAGTTGCCCCTGCAAAATCATTTAGACATCTAAGCAGTGTAAGCATTATTTCCCCTTTAACGTGCCATTGGATGCAGGCATACACACAGAGACTGACAGGTGCTGACAGGTATGCAGCCAATCCCCGGCAGTCTTGTTAAACACCAACCGTCCCTGACAATAAAGCTAGAAACCACAACCATTAATTATGTTCCGTGACCTTAGAGGCGCGCACTACGCACAACAAAAACAACCAACGCACGGTCGCTACGTGAGGATACGTTAGGGGACGAGCTCGGTAGGTCGGTGGGGTAACGGTTCCTCTCGCCGCTGCATCCACGGATGCTGGGTCAAACCGCTCGAGTGATGTTGCCAGGCTGCGACTCACCTGACGCCCCGGTTCGATGCTCGCGGCGGGATTCGGTAAACGTTGACATCAGGTTTCACACAGAGGACCGACTCGTACTCACCCTCGGTCGCCATCTTGACTTTAATTCAATCGGTGTCTGTGACGGTGAGTGGTGACCGTGTGGCGTTAACGGTTACGTGACCGTAATAGACTGTGTATTTGCGCACAATTTGTCTACCATGATCCACCACCTTCTCATTTTTACAGTTCATAGGCATTTAACTGACGCCCTTACATTACAATGAGCGAGCAAGAAGGCTGTGTAGGGTTTAGTGTGTTGCTCAAGGACACTTGGCTGATCCCTTACGCCCTACTGTTACTGTAATTAGCTGAATACACTTTCTACATAAAGAGACTACATATAGAGAGCTATAGTAATGCTACAGTAAGTTTTATAAGGATACTATACAAACATTACAGCAAAACTATAAGTCCCTGCAGGAATATTATAGTGAGGAGATACCATAGGAGCCACTATAGGCTAATCCCACCACTGAGTAGGCCTACCACAGACACTATATACCCCATAGGAATAGTAGAGATAAATTACAATGCAAGATGATGCAAACAACACAACAGAATGTAACATGGCATATTATTTTATTTCACATTTCACATGAACACCATAATATTGCAAAATTTAACAAGCAGCTAAGCTCTCATGACAAATGCCAACACAAGCTAAAAAGGGTTTTTTTTTTGTTTGTTTTTTGTTTTTTCATCTCAGTTCAGTTCAGTAGTTGTAGTGATGGACCAGCATCAACATGCCATTTTCATCGTAATGGCAGCACCAGTGGAGGAGATGGCAGGATGTGTTTCAAAAACCAAGAAGTCTGAACGCATCTCTTAAATCTTCTATCTCACAAGGCTGAGAAAGAAAGAAAGAAAGAAAGAAAGAAGAAAGAAAGAAGGTTAGAAAACAACATATCATATCATTACTGATTACTCATTACTCAGCCTGCTTTGTTGGAGGAAAAGATGTAGACGTGTTTTAAATGACCTTTCCAATCATGCCTATTGAGTGAGCTCTTGGGTTTATTTATCTACTGCTGTTACCTGGAGGATGCGGTTGAGTTTCCTGGCCAGGCGAACAGAGTTTTGGTGCAGCGCATCCCAGGCCTTGAATCTGCTCGTTCTGTGAGCCACAAAGGTCTGCCAGCAGTAGAAGAAGTCTGAAGAGAAGGGACAAGACAGTGAGGAGATATAACCAGTACTACAGTCATTAATTTATGCTTTTTTCTCCTTAAAAGACTATTTCTCATAGTTTGATACAGTTTGATACAGCCTAAAAAGGTGGGTAAACTTTATTCTGCAAATTAAAAGGTGCTCTCTCTCTCTCTGTCTCTCTCTCTCTCTCTGTCTCTCTCTCTCTCTCTCTCTCTCTCATGCACACACACACACACACACACACACAGGTCTCCCCCACCTTTGTAGCTCATGACAGTGATCTGCACGCCGGCCTTTTTCAGCATCCTCAGGCCAACTCTCTCGCGGCTGTCCTCCAGGTCGCAGAAGTAGAGGCGGGAGACGAAGATCCTGAGGCGGAGGTTGGGCGTCCGGTTGAGGAACTGGGCCAGTCTGAAGGAGCAGTCAGCGCAGGGAGACCAGGAGCAGAACCAGGTGATGGAGTAACTCAGCTTCCTCTCTCCAGTGCCTCCATGCCCCCACAGTCCAGGGCACAAGGCTCCCAGGTGGCGCAGGAACAGCAGCTACGGGGGGGGGGGGGGGGGGGGGGGAGATGAAAATGGGTATGGAGAAGAAGGAATAATTATATGGAGAGAAAATAAGCACCAGAATCCCATATTTTCAATTGTTGCCTCTGCTCTGACCCAGGCCCTCACATGCTCCACTCTCCCTCCATCCCTGCCCACATTACTCACCTCTACATGGCAGCCAGCACGGTTGCGGAGGTGTCCAAAGTCGAAGGACAGGGAGTCTGGCCCCACTCGCCTCTTCACTACAAAGCAGAGGTATGTCTCATGCCGGCCCTTTGCCCAGCGCATGTTCTTGTAGTGGTAGATGAACTTTTTCTTGGCCAAAAGCACACTAAGGCAAAGAGAGAAAACTTGTTTGATGTGATCTTATTTTAGGTACTGACATGTGGCATGTATTACCTAAAATAAGTGAACACTATCTAGCTGACATAAAGTGTATTTGAAGGGTTTTGTTCCTATAGATGCATTTAGAAAAATACTTGGTACCTGGAATTTATCAGTCAATATCTCATCAATAATGATGTAATTCTCAAAAGTGTTACTATTCTGCAAGGCAAGGTCTTGGGTTGGCTGATAATCTCAGTAGTATTGTAGAGGGAGTTGTAATTTTATGCCAGCAATCATTTTCTTGGTGAAAGTGTAAGAGAAACTCTTTCTTCAAATTAACATTGTTTAGCTTCATTCATGCCATTCTATTTTCTTGCAAATTAGTTATTAATAAGTTCTAATGTAATGAGCTTTAACAATAAACTCATGTAAAACCTGTGGTTAAGTAAATGTGTGTGATGGACAGTCAGACAGCTAACCCCTTTCTCTCACTCTCAGTTTCACAGCTTTTAGCGAAAGTAGGACAGTTGTTAATCATTTCATTACTACTGAAACGTATTCATAGTGCACATAAGTGGCATAGTGTCATGGTCATTGTAATATAATTCCATTGAACAATATCTAATATTAGTCTCATATCACTTATAAAAATATAATGATATTTTGTAATTAAACTGTATGCATGTAAAGTCTGTGCACAATATGTCAAATAGAAAGATACACATAAATAAAATGCATCTATTTTGCTCACCTGTCTAGTTTTGTAATCATTTCGAGAGATGGGTTTTGCTCATAGTCAATCGACGGGCGTGGGTGATGAATGGAGGTAAAAGAGAGAGACAGCAAGAGAGAGAGAGAGAGTGTGTGTGTGTGTGTGTGTCTGTGCATTGAGGGGGGGAGGGGGGGATGGTAGAGGGAGGGAACAGAGACCATATACATCTAAACATAAACAGCTTGCGTACACCAGAGACAGTTTCTGGTTGGATGGAGAGATTTTTGAAAACTAAGTTTGTGGGTGGGGGTGATACAAATGAGATGGCTGGATCAAAGTTAGCTTGTATTATCATTCTGCAAAACAATTAAAACTATAATGAATTATTCATTTGCAAAGTGTTTTTGTCTCTCAGTTAGGCATGGCTTTTATGTGTGCTGGAAAATAACTTTATTGCGCATAATGATTGAAATGAAACCATTCTGTGGTATAACAGAGGGCAATAAAGAAGTTTTATTGGGCAGACATTACACAGCACGGATTTTACAAAATAATCTGAGCGACCACACATGAACCCAGGAGTGTTTGACGTGATTTGTAACCTTTGGAGTTTTTCACATACGTCAATAAACTCAGCCAACTGGCTGGAACTTTCCAAACACTTGAGGCTCACCCAGTCACAGGCCCCACCACTCTGGTTTTCCCAGATCATTAAATAAAAACTTCCAGATACCTTCTCACCTTGATCCACGGCGGGATAACCACCCGACCCCTCCTGCTACTCAGCCTTTCCACCTAGCTAGTCTCCCCCCTCTGGGCCCCAGATTTCGGGGAGCCACGGGCGTTCCCAGACCTCGGAGGCCCTGACACCTAGCTAGGCTGTGATTTGGGTTTTCCCAAACTGTGTCAGACTGGGAGCAGAACTGTAATCGACCTCCCTCACCCGACGTCTCTGCTAGACCGGCCGACCAGCTGACCGACCACAGTGTGCGGATAAATCTCACTCACCAGCCTTTGAACCATCAGATGCTGTCATCCATCCTTGCCAAATCAGGATGTGTTTTATTTTGCTCTCCTCTTTTCTTTGCTCTGTCTGTTTTAGCTCTGGCTCTGTCCGCTCATTCAGTGGCACTGCATGCAGGCATCCTGCTTTCCCATGACTCCCCTCACCCTCTCATGCACTCTGTGGTTTGGGGAATTCACCGTTTCCCAGGGTGGCTGTTTTTGGAGCTCATCTGTGTGTGTGTCTGTGTGTGTGTGTGTGTGTGTCTTAGCCATCTGTGTGTGAGTGTGTCATTAACACAGTCTATATGTTATACATCATCTGGAACGAATTTATCTAATTTATCCTATGATTGTGTGGTGCCCCAAAATTTAGAGTGACTCGTGTGTATGTGTGTCTGCATGAGAGAATGACTGAATGTCAACAGTGAGCAGCCTCACATCACACTGCACTGCTCTGACATGCATTAAGGTCTCTGCACATTTCAGCATGTGTCTTTTCGACTTCAAGAGGAGGATTAGATGCCAAACTATATGTAACCACTTCCCACCCAGCTCTCTGGCTTCGACCACAGCTGACCAAGGTCATCTCACAGTCACACATGAACGCTCACGTGCACTACCACTCCTCTCGTGCACTGTGTGTGTGGTGGAGTAGTACAGTATGGGCAGACATGGCTGTGCATTTAACCCATAGTCAGGGGCAGAAACCGGCTGCAGGAAATGCTAAGTCATACTTTCCGAAACCCACCCGCCCACACCCTACATACACACACTCACTCACACGCACACACGTACACACACACTCACACACTGCCATACCGTGCAGACGCACATGACCACAGTCACAAACAGGCTTTCTTTCCAGTGGCGTGAACTCACATCTGTTTCCTGACAATAATAATAGCTACAGATCAGTCGGTTAGAGGCCCAGCTAACAGGTGTCTGCTCTTCGCCAGTCATGTAGAAAGAAATCTGACGATGACCAGGAAAAAGGAAAAAGACTGTTTTCAGAAGGTGAAAGTGACCTACCCACATACTTTCTTGCACATGTATTGTTGTGTTATTGGGTGTGCATGCTTTTTAATAAATTATAATAGAAGGAAAGTGATTTTCCACTACAGAGGTATAGTGTGCATGATCAATAGATGTTGTACTAAAATAGAATTACCTTTGTATGCACATCAGGGGGGTATGACTCCATTCCACATATGTTAACATTGTACAAACATCCTGTGGGGTTGAAGTGTGGCAGGTTAATGTAACACTGACAGTGTCTGAGGTTAGCAGCATTCGGGTAGATTCTCAATGCGAGAGCGAGGGCTGCTAACCATATTCAGGTTAGCCTCAGACGAGTGACACTGCATATCTCCATTTAGTCACATAAACTGCCATTCACCTGCAAACCACACAACTACTTGAGTCAGAATATATGCAGACTAATTCTACATATATTTGATGTACTGTGCTGAAATGTACAATGCAATCACTGCTGTAAACACTGTCTTATGTTCAGGTAGGTTTAAGTAAATGGGCTTTTTTTATTAACTATTAGTAATTAATGATTTAGTTAATTACTAATATTTATCACCATTAAAAACCTTGATGAATACAGAATCTTTCATTGTAATGCAGCCATTGATCACCCTGCCAACTCATCAAATATAATAAGGAAAACCAGGATGAGAGAATGAGTAAACAGGAGAAAAGGGAGGGAGTGGAAATGTGCAGACTCATAGACAGAGATGCATACTGTAAGTGAAAGAAGAGCAGCAGTAAACACAGACTGCAGAAAGATAAAAGCAGATGAATTCTGCAGATTCACATAAACCACATTTTCTTCGTATACAGTAACTGCACACCCTCCTACACATCTGTATGGTTGCTCACACACACACACACAAAGCCGCGCACACACACATATCACTTGCAGTGCTGAAATCTTTGTGAAAAGAACCACACAAACCCATTAATTTTAGAAACATACATTTTACATAAAATATTTTACTTCATTACAAACAACAATGTTGAGAGAACAGCATGTCTGACTCTTCTTGATGACATTCTTCAATTATTAATGATAAACTTACCCTTGTTTTATTGAAATTAGACAATGTTTTTTGCTTTAAATAAATGTCATGATAAAAAATATACTTAAAAAAAAAAACTAAGAATCATAACAATAATACATAGAGTAAATAAATACTGGCATAAATAACACAAAGGTTCAAATAAATTATTAACTTAAACAAATATCCCAACATGTTGCTGCTATGACACCTTCAGTAGAGATACACAATTTGTTCTCCTGTTATCTCTCCTTTACCTTTAGTCACCCCCCCCTCCCCCATTTCATTCCTGGATGAGTCCATCTGCCCTCCATTACAGGTCTTTGTAAAACACCTTGGTGAGGGGGAAGCCCAGAAAGCCTCTCTCTGGAGTCTCCAGCTTCTCCTCCTCATCCTCTCCTTCATCAGTCCCCTCGCCCAGCAGCCGGTAGCCCAGCTTCCTGAAGAAGGCCTCCCCCACCTTGGAGGGGTAGGGGACGTGGGTGTAGACTCTGTGCGCCCCGGCCTCCCCCTCTCTGTGCTCCAGACTCTGGACCAGCAGCCGGCCCAGGCCCTCCCTGCGGTACCAGCAGCCTACGACCACCCTGCAGATCCTCCTGATGCCCCCTCGCTTCTCGCTCTCCCGGCACACGCAGCCCACGATCTCCCCGTCGCAGTCCGCCAGCCAAACCTGCCCCGCCGCCTGCTCCCTCTCCGGGTCGATCTTCTCTGTCGGCATCTCCTTCTCCTTCTCCTTGGGTCTGATTCTGCGCCTTGGCTGAATAAAAGAAAAATGATATTACTGCTGTGTTAAGAAGTCACCAGAATTTGTTTTCAGAAACAATTCTGAGATGGAATGAAAACTAACCAAAGGGCTAACTAACTTCAACAAACCAGCAGGCTAACCTTCTTTATCACCGGTGTCTTGCCACTGATCTTGCAGTATGGATTCGGCAGTGTCTCTTCCTGCGTCCCCCTATAGCTGCTGCCTACATAGTCCCAGTAGGGCCGACTGGTACCCAGGACCCCCGTGGCCCGCGGCATGGTGATCTTGAGAAAGACAATCAGCAGGAAGACAGGAATAGCGAGGGCCAGGATGAAGGAGTGAACGAGGCAGCGGAGGATTGAGGAGAGAATGGCCAGGATGAAGAGGCAGAGCGGACGAGTGAGGACATGGAGGATGAGACGGTTCTCTGTCCCCTCGCAGCCCTCCTAGAGAGAGAGAGGGAGAGAGAAAGAGAGAGAGAGATTGATATTAGTTGAAAAACTATTTTGGTACAACTTCACCAACTAAGAAGGTGCATGGAATGCACAGGAAACACTGGGAATGAGGAAATTCCAGCACAATCCCCGCACAACGCCTCACCTGCTGAAACGCATTGGTTTTACTAATAAATCTGTTCTCAGTACCGTTAAGTGTTTCTGGAATTTCGTCTTTCCCAGATATTGATATTAGTTAAATTATGGCAACAAAACCAGTACTACTACCAAAGCTTACATCATCTGTGTGTGCTGCACAAACCTTGATGAGGGCTTTGACTATCTCTATGTCGTCCTCCCTCATCCTCCTCATCACCACCTGATCCAGCTCCAGCTTCACCATGTCTAGGCTTTATACTCATACAGCAGGGCTGCTACACCACCTTCTCTACACAAACACCGACATCCACACACTGGGCACAGGAACCCTAGAAAAAGGCATTACATACCGTTACGCACAGAGAAGAGAAAGTTGCATTTTTAAAAGGTAAAATAGTTGACAATGAAATGGGTTGTTGGGATGGTTGATACAAAATCATGCGGATTATGGACACTGGTGTAAACTGACAGACAGGATGGTGCAATTTTATATAATATACCGTTAAAATAGATCAGTGCATTTGTAAAGCTGATGAAAACTGTCCGCTTAGGCAATGTGGGTGCTCTGCACACTATGGGCTTAACCTACAATGAGCCAACAGTAAAAATGTACCAGCACACCCACGCTGGCTCCAAACAATAAAGACAGATGGGGGATTATACAGAGGATTTGCAGCGTGCATGTTATCACCATTACAATACACTTCTACAGCAATGTTTGCATTGTTCGAGCCTTCAACTGCACTTCTGATGATAGTCATCATCAAAGGTACAGTAGAGAGCGAAGGACCTTCTTCAAATCCTTATATGGTTATTATGAAGTGCTGCGGTGAAAACTGTGCGCCCTGACGCCGAGATAAAGCCCCTGCTGCTGCTCAAACCCCCCCGGTCCGCTTACCTTCTGCAGCACCGCAGTCAAGTAATGTTGAGGGCAGGGGAATAGTAACAATTTCTCGCAGTTTCTTGGGCAGTCCGGGCTGCTTTTGCACGTTTGATTGAATGGCTAAAGTCGCTTGCGTGGAGGTGGAATTCAGAACACAAACTTACTCGCTTGGTCTTCGCTTACGCATGTCAGATGTGGCAATCTACGCCATTTACGTACGTAGAATCCGCACTGCGCAAAGGGTACGTGAATGCAACTGCAACGTAAGAAGAACCGTTCCCTGTAGTGACCCCCTTAGTATGTTTCTAGGTTTTGCAGGAGGAAATAAAAACACAAACTCCAAGGAGTAAAGAAGGCAAGAAAAAATAACTGATACAAGGTATCAACAGCTTTATTAATAATTACTATTTACTAATATCATTTGTGATGAAAGTGGGCCATATACAACATTTATTCACAAAACGTATTTACTTAATAAACAAACTGCCAATGACAGTATCATTGAAACTAATATATTAAGGAATTTTCCAACGTCCATAAACAGCCTATTTGAATGTGTAACATTTCTAGTTTGTGGCACCATGGCATTACAACACTACTCGTCTAACTGCATGTCCTCTCAGTTCCAAGGAGACCTCAAACTGATGAAAGTGCTGACACACTCCATACACTGAGCACACAAATACTTATACATACATACACACACACACTCTCTCTCTCTCTCTAACACCCACACTGATTTCAATCAGTTTGAAAACTGCATTTCTTGAGAGTTAGGTATAGGTCCATTTCTTATTGTGTCTTCAGTTGAGGCAGTCTGTCCTTCGGTATTGGTTGTAGAGTTGTGTTCCTTTTCAGACTTCTCGTTTGCCTCTGCTGTTACACCCCTGTCTTTCACCTCACTCCTCTCTGAGATCTCTCCATCCCCTCGTCTTTCCATCCCCCCTTCTCCTAAGCTACTGGTGCTGACCTCAATAATGACAATTCCCTCTCCTCCTTCCAACTGAAAGATGCCTTCCATGGCTCCCCCGCCCTCACTAACCCTTCCAGTTGCAGCATTGCAACCTGCCCCTTCTCCCATTGTTTCTCCCTCACCCTCAATCAAGGCTATCATCTGCATACCCTCCCCACTTTCCTGCTCCATCTTGGCCTCACCCCCCAGCTCAAACACCACCTCCTGCCCATCGAGAGGCACCAAACCTTGGGTAGGAGTGCAGGAAAGTTCCAGGCTGTTGTCTTGCCCTTGGCTGTAGCTAGCATTGGACGGGCCTCTGTCCTGTGCCTCGGTGTGGAAGTGAAGGACGAAGGATTCTCCCTGCCCACCCTCCTCTTCTGTCTGCCTCTCTCCTTCCTTTTCTCCTCCCCACTCATGCAGAAGTGACACCACCCCTCCCTTATCTCCCCCCTTTTCTCCCTCACTCCGTCCATCTGTCTTGAACTGCAGCACAAATGATTTTCCCTCTCCGCCCATTCCTCCGCCCCCTGCCTCCCCTGATGTGTCCCCTTCAAACTGTAACACGTACGACTCCCCTCCCTCTTCCATATTCATCCCTTCCTTCCTGCCTCCTTCATTATCAAAACATAACACAAACTGTTTCCCTGCCATACTCTCCCCTGTCCTCACTTCTGCCAGAGTGGTATGGGGTTTCCCCTCCACAGAAGGGACAGAAGTGGAAACTGATGCTGGGGTGATTGTAGTGGCCTGTGTAACCATGGTAACTGTTGATGGGGGTCCTGAGGTATACGTTGTGGGGGTTAAAGTAGTGGAGGATGAAAGAGTTGGCACAGTAGTGCAAGATGTTGACAGGGGACAGTGGGACGCTGTGGATACAGATGATGATGATGTGGTAGTCTTAGCAGCAGTAATATTTGGTGTGACACTCATCACATTACAGTTTGTCGCTGACGCAGCTCCGGCTCCAGTCTGGTTGACAAGGGCTGCTGTAGGTTTCTGAAGAGCAGCTTTAGGTTTGCGTCCCCGTCTTCCCCTCGCTGTCCGTGTGCTTTTCCCCAGTATGGGCTTGGTCAGTAGGGAGTTGGCTGAGAGCGTTTGTGTTGGCGTGGCAACAGGAGTGTTTGCATTGTTATGGTTGTTGGTGATAATGATCCTGGTCTGCTGTTGTTGCTGGGATATGGTTGGAAAGTGGGGGATCTGGGTCTGGGCAGGGTTTAGAACAGGCTGGAGTCCTGGGATAGTCTGAAGCAACGGGAGAGTCTGAGGCTCCGGGGCCGTCGGGGGGTTGTTTGTCGTAGGGACAAGAATCAAGCTTGGCTGGCTGCCGTTGGTGGAGGGGCACTGCAGAAGAAGGAAGTTCTGGGGCTGTGGGGGAGGTGGTGGTGGTGGAGGAGGCGGAGGGGTAGGCGTAGGGGCAGACAGCGGGATGAGCTGCAGGCCGCTGGCCGTCTGGATCATGAAGTAGTTCTGGGAGGTGTTGGGAGGAATATCTAGCGCTGGCTGGGACACAATCAGGCTGCCGTTGTTTCCTGAGGCCTCCAGGGTGATGGGGTTGAGCAGGGTCGTAGTGGTTGTTACTCCCCCGACACTGGCTTTCACAGCCACACCATCCTTACTCCCACCGCCGGGGCCCAGCAGAGTCGCCCCGCTGCCGTGGGTTCGGATGTGCCTCTGCAGGTAGGAGTGCATGACGAACTCCTTAAAGCAGTAGGGGCACTTGAAGTCCTTGCGTGAGGAGTGTGTGCGAAGGTGGAGCTGGAGGTTGGAGGAGTGTGTAAAGCTTTTATTGCAGTGGGTGCACTGGAAGGGTCTCTCACCAGAATGAGTGCGTTCATGCTGTTCACAGAGAGAGAAGAGAGAGAAAAAGAGAGAGACAGAGGGAGAGAAATGGAAAAAGGACAGGTTGACACAAGATAAAACAGGTCTATTCAAATCAATGGGGTCAGAATGTAAATAGGTTCACAGTTGTCTCTCCAGGCTGTACTGACCTGCTTGAGGTTTGAGGTCTGGGAGAAGGACTTGGAGCAGATGGAGCAGACATGAGGCCGCAGTCCGGAGTGCATCTGACTGTGCCTACGCAGGCAGCTGGTGTTCTTGAAGGACTTGCCACACTCTTTACACACATACGGCCTCTCGCCTGTGTGCTGCCGCAAGTGGTACTGGTAATGGGAACTCCATTTGAAAGTGAGTGGGCAGTGAGGGCACTGGAATGCCCGTACGCCTGTGTGTACCTGGGTAAGATGTAAATTAAAAAAGAAATAATATAAAATTCATGTACAATTTGTGAGGATTACCATTCTGAGAGGAATGGGTCAATTGCACTTAAGAGTTTGTAAATTTATGGCACTAACACTGCCAAGGTTAGGAGTTTGATTCCCGCTGGAGCCACCCATGATAACAATGTAATATATCTACTCATGGTACTATAACGTGCTTTGGGGAAAAAAGTGTCCACCAAATGGCATATGAGGGGTCTGTTCCTAAACTACTATGCATCCATTTTGGAAAAAAAATCCATTAGCTGAAGTTCATCATTCAATGTCTCAAAAATAGAGGACTGTAAAAGTGTTATTACCTTATTAACCACTGAAAGGATATTTGTGGTTATTTCCAACCTGGGCCTTAATTTTCTAGTTTTTGTCATCATTACGATTGATTGTGTTCAAAATTCTGTCACTTGTGGAGCTTACTGTAGAGCTTTACTACCTCCAGTTTGCAGGGAGCGCTGCTCTCAAATAACAGCCACACCCAAAAAGCGAGTAAGACATCCTTTCAACACAATAACACTCACACTGCAATGGGACCTACCTACATCCGATTTTCCGTCTAATACCGCAATATACGCAAGTGTATTGCGGT
Source organism: Centroberyx gerrardi (assembly GCF_048128805.1). Classification (NCBI taxonomy): domain Eukaryota; kingdom Metazoa; phylum Chordata; class Actinopteri; order Beryciformes; family Berycidae; genus Centroberyx; species Centroberyx gerrardi. The sequence continues at coordinate 12,329,075 of NC_136008.1, read as the reverse complement.
ATTAGACATGTTATTTTAACTACATGTAGACCGATCAAGTACTCTGATGCTGTGATCAAGTCAAATCAACCTCCTAATGGTAATTACCAAACCTCCTTGGTAATTACAAGTTCTGATATGACATGAATGCGGCAGAAGACTGAATGCGACAGAGGACTGGCAGCCAGCAAAATAAAAAAGGAACTGTGTGAGCAACGCTAAAAAGCATCAAATGGACTAAACACTAAAATGTGTGATAGTTGTTAAATCACAGCTATTTAAAGACATATGTAACTGTAGTGCGCGTGTTATTGTGTGTTTTATTCACTTGGGTTCGACTGTTGCAGATTGTGTTGGCCCTCTGGGTGTGTATTGGAGAGCAGCGCTTCCTGCGAACTAGAGGTACGTAAAGCTCTACAGTGAAGTGACGAAATTTTGAACACAATAAATCGTCATGATGGCAAAAGCTAGGAAAATAAGGCCCAGGTTTAAAACAACTCAGATTATCCTTTAAGTTACCTACAAACCTGTAAAAAATGTAATTAGCTGTTTTAATTGTATGTTATCAAGGTTCACTAAGGTTCACTTTTTTCCCCAAATGGTGGACCTCTCATGTTGGAACCAAACTCTTTATATGTAGATTGCTTGCAACAGAAGAGTGAGCCTTACCCTCTGATGGATGGAGAGCAGTGAGGACCTCTTGAAGCTCTTTCCACACTCAGTGCACCGGTAGGGTCTTTCCCCAGTGTGATCCCTCATGTGGTACTTCAGCCCCGATGAGCCCTTGAAGGCTTTTCCACACTCTGAGCAGCGGTATGGCCTCTCTGTGCGAAATTTGTGCAAACAATAAATCATATTTCAATATAGCAATAAAAGAAATAGGATTTTGTCTTCACCTCACACCCATTGCAACACTATCATACTAATTATGATAGTAAAGAATTGACCTCTTGGGTATTAAAGGTTATCAATGCAGGTGTACTGACTGGAGAGTTTTCTGACAAGTCGTATGCATGGATAAGAATGAAAAACAGGGAAACAAAAAAAAAAACAAATCACTTACTAGTTCCCTGGTAATCACAGACTTGTCATGTCAACCAATTAGATTTTTGATAATGCATGGCTAGCTGTGCATTATGGGAATTATCAGCACAGTTTTTTTTGACCAGATTGCCTGGCTAAAACTACCCATTGTATAGTCATATTTAAATACAAATTTCCAATTCATTTCAAAGTGCTGTTGTGTGTCTGGTCTGCTTTGGAAACGTCTTTACCTCCAGCGGGGGTGTTCTTGTTGGCCCCTGCCTTTTTGGGAGCCTTGGCTGGTTTGGCTGGCTGTTCCTCTTGCTCCTCGCTGACAGCAATGATATCGACATGGATCTCCCTCTGGCCTTCCTGCTGCTTGTCAGCCTGGCTGGGGGAGGAGGGCAGGGGAAGAGACAGGGACAGGGAAGGGGGGCATACAATCTCAGCCTCGGCCTCAGCCAGGAGACGCTGCTCAGGGGTGTGAGAGTGCTGGTGGGTGAGGAGCGAGGAGAGGAGGGGGAAGGAGCGGTCGCACGCAGAGCAGCTGAACTGGGAACGGGACTGGGATGAGAGAGAGTGCATCTGGACAAACAAAAAGAGGAACACAAAGGGCAAAAAATATTTTAAAAATACTATAGAACCAACATCCAAACATTCCAGATATCTAATTTTCCCCCATGATATGGAATGTTTCAACAAAATGCCGTATCTTGCTCTTAGTGCAAGATACGGCATATAGAGCTGTAATTTGTATAACAGTATTTTAGAGCAACTGTAACAGTCATTCTCACCAGTGAGACATGTCTGTTGAGGCCTCCGCTGGTCTTGAAGGTCTTGTTGCAGTAGCCACACTGCAGCCCTACCCCTGTGGTTCTGGCCTCCGGCTGAACGGTCTCGGAGCTCTGAGTCACCTCTGTGAAGCTCTGCAGCAGGTCAAACTGGGCCTGGGTGGTGCCCACATTCTGAGGACAAACCAAAGGAAACAATATATATCAAAAAATGTATATCATGAGATTTAGCTCCTGCAGTACTCTAGGATTATTTAGATTACATTATGTCATTTAGCAGAATTCAGCAGACTAGTTAAGATTAGATTGACTTCATTATCCACTTTCCTTGTAAATTTAAATGGAAGGTTTTTGTTTTCTCTCATTTTATTTTTCCCGTTGATCCTATCACTTACGGCATTGCCTCCATCTACTCCCTCCGTCAGTCCAAGGAGCACCTCAGCTGTGTGTCCGTTCTCAGCCACAGTGGTGGTCTCCACCACCTCCTCAAAGTCAGCCAGTAGGTGGCCCGCTCCCACCAGCCCCACCCCAACCTCCATCCCTGCCCCTGCCCCAGGCCCGGCCTCCCCACTGGCCCCATGTTCCCCTGGAGCCATGTGGATGGCCTGGTGCTCCTCCAGCTCGGTCCGTGTGCCAAAGGTCTGGTTGCAGCTGCCACAGCTGTACAGCAGCACACTGGCCCCAGTGTCTGTGCTCAGGTGAACCTCTGTCCCGATGGCCCTCGACGCACACACATCTGCCCCAGAGGGGGTGAGGGTGAGCTGGGGGAGAAGGCTCTGATTCTGGCCGGACGAGGTGGCGGACAGGAACACTTCCTCCATCCCTACCCCCACCCCGACCGTCCCCCCCTGGCTCACAAATCCCACCATGTCCGTCAACATGGATGATGTCACTTCCTCTGTCCCCACCACCACCTCCACTACCTCATTTTCCTTCCCCATTTGCTCTCCTGTCTTCCCCTCCTTCCCTCCTGCACTGAGGTTGGAATGAGAGTTCTTGTGCAGCGCCAGGTTTGATGAATGCGTGAAGCGGCGTCCACACTCGCTGCAGACGTAGGGCCTCTCTCCTGTGTGTATCCTCATGTGCTGCCTCAGGTTGGTGGACTGAGTGAAAGACTTGTTACACACCGAGCAGGTGTAAGGTTTGAGACCAAGATGGACATTCTTGTGTCGCCGCAGACTGCTTGAGTTCTTGAAGGCCTTGGGGCAGCTGTCGCAGGGGTACGGGCACTCTCCGGTGTGCTGGCGCAGGTGATACTGGTAATGAGAACTCCATTTGAAGGTCAGGGGGCAGTAGGGGCACAGGAAGGTGCGCAGACCAGTGTGGACACTCTGATGGACCTGGGGATAGACAGAGAGACGGAGATGGTGAAATATCTCTTTAATATGAGGATTTTTTTGCCTTGCTTACAAAATGACTCACCTGAAGCAGAGAGGAGCGTTTGAAGGCTTTGCCACAGTCCTGACATTTGTAAGGCTTCTCCCCTGAATGAGACCTGCAAAACACAACTAACAATCAAATACGGGCGCACAACTGATTGTGTATAATCATATATCGCAATCTTAGTTTCCACAATTAGGAAATGCAGAATGTTGTCATCATGGAAATACTGAAGCTTTTCATCTAATTTAGAATGTCCACTGTAGTCAAAAATAGTCAAGATGGCGACATAAGATGGAAAAAGTGCAGTAAAATGTTTTTGTTCCTCAAATCATCTAACCTAATAATCATGATTAGTTCTGTGATCACAATATGTAACTAAATACTCAGGATTAGCATTAATTAGCATTTTAGCTATAACTGTGCACAATCAAACACCTGCAGGCAAAGTCAGTCAACTGATTTATCCACTGATCTACCACATGGCTGAGGCAATACACTCCAGTTGCCTTATAAACTCTGCATTACGCAGTTCATGGAGCATACTGCCATCCATCCCTGCCCTTGTAGATCTAATAGTTTCAGTATAGTGTTGTAATAGGGTTGGCAGGAGAGATAGGGATACTAAAGAGCTTATTTTGGATCGCTCAGATACTAGGCTACAGTGCCCTCTGTCCATCCCTCCATGGAGTACCGTTGGTGGTAGAGCAGAGCAGAGGAGCCCTTGAAGGCCTTGGGACAGAGGTTGCAGCGGTAGGGCCTCTCGTTGTTGTGGCTGCGCTGGTGGTGGGTCAGCCTGGACGACCACCGGAAGCTCTTGCCACAGTCCAGACACTGGAAGGGATGGTCCGACGGCTCGTGCTGCTGGGCCGGGCCCGACACCGATGACGTCACCATCTCCAGAACCACCTCCTCTCCGCCCTCCACCACCTCCTTTTCTCCCTCCACCAGCTCCCTCCTCTCCCCGTCTTCCTCGCCGTCCTCCCCGGAGCCCAGAAGGGACGGGAAAGGAGAGAGGGAGGTGGTGGACTGAGGGGGCAAGAGTTCTGTTTGGACCACTAGAGTGGCCACCGAGTTAGCCATGACCAGAGGAAGCCGGTGGTGTGTGTGTGTGTGTGTGTGTGTGTGTGTGGGGGGGGGGGGGGGGGGGGGGGGGGGGTCAGATGAGGGTATTCCTTGGTAGCAGGCGTGGATCAGTTTTGGTGCAGTATCATCGTTTCTCTCCCACTTTCATTCATTGTCCCTTCTGATTCTTTGACAAATTCTCTACTGGAAACCCCAGCTGTCTTTCCAAGTAGCTCAGAGCAATTCTGAAATAAAAGTAAAATGTTAAAAAAAAAATACAGTATTATAACTTGATAACTCCTGGAAAGACTGTTCCCTTTAAATTCCTCCCCTGCCTCCCTCCCTCCTGTCTGTCCAGCCAGTCTCCCCCTCCCTGCTGTCTTTCCCCTGGCCATCATTCTGTTTCTGTCTGTCCCCGCAGTGCGGTGCATACTACTAATACAAATACAGAGGCTATAGCTAACTTACATATTAAGGTACTTTACAACTGTATCCTAATTTAACTCGTTAGCTTAGAAAGCCGACACACAACATACCCAGAAAATGACAGCTTTTACTATCAAAACAAAAACTGTTACTGGCCTGCAAATATAATCAAGCCTTCGTCAAATGCGGAATTGCTTCGTAAAATTGCTCGATAATGATGTGCATGAATACAAGTCGAGCCAATACTCACTGTGCAGCATTAACTCATCGTTATGCTATATTGTTGATATTATGAAAAGGAATTGGGTTCCGCAGTGCTAATCCACACAACCTTAACAATAAAACCCAGCACAAACTAACTAGCAGTTCTCCACCCGATGCCGCCTTCTAAGAACAGCGATGGCGATTGGCTGTTTCGGGCAATAAATGAACTACTACCATTGGCCGAGAGCTTCAACAGTCAAATTCTTCGTGTTGAACCTAATTTCTAATCTTCAAACTTGACAGAATGTACTTATCAATGACCGGTCTACTCTCAAATATCTTCAAAAAGGATATTCAATGTTTTATTCTCTTTAGATATTTATCTTTTCTATTCTCACTGTGGCGCACGGCTTTCTGGGTAATGTAGTATTTGTGTGTGTCTGCCCTACCTCTCGTCTTTGAAAGTCTGGGCCCTAGATTAGGTAGTGTTGTTGAAATTAAATTAAAATATACTCAATCCCATTGTGCACATTCTTTATTATTTATTTCACCAAGGCACATATTTCACATTGAGGCCAATCAGTGTGTGGAAGAGGCATCTTGATGGTACAACAATAATTTAAACATGATGATATAATAGTAAATAAGAATAAAAACAGTATAAAAGTACAAAAAGATAGGAGACTTGCTCCTCTGCAGCACAAAATAAATAGTTCCACCAAAGTTACTTAAATAAATAGTCAATACTGTAACAAATACTAGAATAGAATAATATTAAAAGGAACAAAAATGATAGTGATAGAATTGGTAAAGTATTCTACATTATATCGTAGAAAACAACATAATACACAATAGCATTGTATACAACAATTTACATTCTTGTACATTTATGTACACCTGTACAGAACTATAGTATCACAATACATAGTATTTTAAGGCTTGGGGTGTTTAAGTTAACAAAAAATCCTTTTCTACCCCAAGGCACAGGTTCAGAATCAGCCATCTCATTCATCCAAGAGGCTAATCCTAACAAGTTTGTGCAAAGAATCTAATCAGGTCCATCAGTGCTCAGCAACAGGGCACATTCATACAACTTTACCACAACGTTAGATATGCCTCCTCATGCAGAAGGGGAGAAACAGGCACTGTCAATAGAAACTCAGCCTGTGGTACAAAAGAAACTATTCACGCTCTTCTGTTTGGATACCATCCTGACATGTACGGATAAATGCTATTTATTATGTAGGCGATCAATTGAAATGTTAATAGGTGGTTGGAACATGGTTGGAAGAATCCATTAGCAACATCTTCTGAAACTTATTCTTAAAGATCATTGTAAGAGAGAGAGATAGAAAAAACCTTGGCTGTCCCAAATGTATGCTACATCTACTGGAAGAGTTATTGGCTGAAGAAATACATAACGACTAGAGTAAATTAAGTTAGTTTGAAACAAAATCAGTATCAGAGCTACAGATTCAGGAAGTGCTACTGTGTGTGCTTTTTTTTTCTTTTTTTTTCCATTTGTTTTCTTGAGGATCAGTTGGAGACAAGAGAGAACGAGTACAAAGAAACAGGCAACTAAATTCACGTTGATAAAGAAATAAAGATAAGAGTGACACATTACAAACTTAAATAAATAACATTAAATAAATTACTGACAGTCAATAAATAAATAAATACATAAATAACATGGTCATGAATAAGGCCTTTAGGAGATAGGTGGGGGAATCATGACATGTTCATCATAGTTAAATTGGCAGTTTGCCTTAAGGTGAATCTTGACGGCCGTAACTGGCTGCAGTATAGTGCATCCTCATTGGCTCTGATGGAAAGACGCATTCCTCAACACACATTTCATTGGTTGAAGTTTGGGCTTCTTAGGGATGCTATTGACTACAGTGCACACTGACATGGTCCTGATTCCCCTTTGGCTGAGGTGGGACTCCGTGCATCCTTACTGGCTCTGCAGCCGTAATATACTGTGGTTTACGGATCATGATTGTACTGCAGAAACCTTGGGCTTGAGGCTGATGAATGCTCGATATGCCCAATCACAGAAGAGTTTGAACTGCTGGAGGAGCTCGTGGGAGGACTGCAGGACGTCAAACTGATAGGGGAGCTGAGTGGGGAGTGAGGGGGACGCCGGAGTCACCCTTGGTGCTTCGACTCTCAGCATCTATGGGTGAAAAGACAGGCAGAGAGATAGTTTAGACCTACTGTAAACATATCACAGACTAAATCTGACGGTAATAGCAAGCTACTATGGAAAAAGGCACTTCATTCTGCTGCCAACACCCACAGAGAGCAACATATGAAGACAACTGAGGATCAAGCAGAGTAACTCAGCTGTTACCTGACGGTGCAGTAGGGTGATGAGAGATTTCATTTCTCTGATCATCTCTCCCAGCTTAGGCAGTGCAGGGTGGTGGTGCTTCTTTGACACCTTGTTCAGCCACTCAAAGTGGTGCTCAAACAGCTTCAGGTCGGCGTGCAGCTGAGAGAGTGTGGGCTTCAGCTGGAAGGGACACAGGCATACTTTAGAGAGCTGGAATGGGTGTGGCAAGATGTACATGGCATTTTGTAATAACTGTGAGGATAGAAACAGAACACACACACACACGGACAACCTCACTCTCTCTCTCTCTCTCTCTCTCTCTCTCTCTCTCTCACACACACACACACACACACATACATACACAAACAGAGTATCAGACGGTTACCTCAAGGTTGTTGAGGTCATTGGCTGCTCTGTTGCTCATTGCTGGCAGAGACCTGAACCTGTGGGGCTCCATGTCTGAGTCAAACGCATGCTCTTTCTGAAAGAGAAAACAAGACACAGAGCTGCTTGTCAGTAATTTGCATCCGCAAAGTTTGCGCATCCTGAGAGAAGTCACGGCAACATAAGGAAAGTATTAGTGTAGCACCTAGATTAGATTACTGTTTTCTGTGCTTAGAGACGGTAGCTTTCACTGAGAGGAGTGTGGTTGATTGGGTCAGTGTGAGTTCAGCCACATTCAGCCTCCCCAAACGTCAACAATAAGAGCAAATGACCTGAACCCACAGGATGTTTTCTACAAGGAGAGAGGAGAACAACATATGCAGTGACTAAGAAAGCTCCGAGTGGGACAGACAACACAGGGCTGTAGGGAAACTCCAGGGTCGCAGCTATAAAAAGATGGAATGACGCAGTGCCACTGCCCAGCTGTAGCTGTGCTGTAAACTGTGAGTCCAGACAGCAGATGCATCGCTCCCTGTGGCCACCAGAGGGGGATAAACAACCTGACTGCAGATTTATGGAGTCCTACCGTACATAGGCTGCTGTACTCAGCCAGAGAGTACAATTTAGTATAAAGATGTGCGACTGATTCAGTAATGAATGTGAATAAATGGCGGTGACTGATGTGACATGCGTCAGTTCCAATCAGTTGAGGAACATAACAACATTATGGTGATGAGTGCCGAGAAAGGTTTTGTGTAAACAGGTTGTGTACACTACTTAATGCTTCCTCAACCTATTATGCAGTTTTTTCCTTGTTGTGCTGTTTGCTTCCAGTTGTTTGTGTTGATGATTTCAGTGTTGAATGTGCTGCATTGTTTCTCATGTCTCTCCATCAGCCTTTCATAAGAGCTCACTTATGTTTGTGGTCCAATGTTTTGTCTCCATTGCTTTTGTCCTCTTCCATCCCTTGCTTCCCTCCCCTCTTTGCTCTCTCCCTCTCTCCCTCCCTCTCTCTCTCTCTCCCTCCCTCTCTCTCTCTCTCTCTCCCGCCCTCTCTCTTTCGGACCAGGTGCACAGGCACAAGCAACATCACGTGCACATGTGCATGCACACACATACACTTGTGGCTTCTCATCCACTTCTCTCTCTGATCTCTTTATCTCCTGTGGTTTTTGCTCCGTCTTTCTCAGCCTTTAATTCTCCCTCTTATCCTCCTTTTCTTGCTCTCTCCATCGTAGATCATGACCTCACCCAACAGAACTCAGCATCCAACTCTTTTCTTCCTGAATGCAAATAGTTGAATGTGATAAATCTTTTTGATTTTTATCAGGTCACTTTGCTGTGGCGACCAAAAACCAAACACTAAACACCGCACCTACACAACCACAACTATTTACAGCACCCTCAATGCACACACACGCACCCGCACAAATGCACACACACAAATCATGCACACATATGCACATATTTACATGCATAGAGTATGCATGCAAACATATACATATGCACGCACACACACACACACACATGCACACACAAACTTATATAGACCTATGTGTACACACACACACAGGCAGACACACACACTTTACTCTCTCTAACACACGTCAGTTTTATTGCTTTCTTGCGGGGACTTTCCGTGGATTCTCATTCTATTTTTCTTTCCTATCCTTGACCCCTGTTCAGTGGAACTCCACACAAGAAGAAAAAAAACTAAAAATAAATGCTTCGTGTCACTGAACAACTAACACAGCATTTTTCAAAGGGGCTTATCAAAATTGCTGTCTAATGCCGTCCCCAACACCCTTTGATAATGCTGCTTCCTCACATCTGGCCCCCATATTAGACTACTGCTACACTGCTGTGTCCCGCTGCAAGGGTACTGATGGCCTGTAACATTGTCCTAAACCAATGCACACACACATGCACTCACACACACACACACACACACACACACATACCCCTACTGAACACTATCTACTGAACAAGACTAGAGAGAGTATGTGGCTATTTTTGATTTCATCCCCTGAACAAAAGAGTTTTAAGATTTGCATAATGCAAAAATAGAATCTGGATCAGTCATGTGTAACCAAAGATCCAGAGATATGATCCCGCTTTCTTTTCACCTGTTAAAACACAGTGTGATATACGATCACCAGCTGGAGCCAAACCTTGGCCAAAGGTGTCAAATCTGATTTCCCTACCCACCTCACTATCAACAACATAAGATTTCTGTCCAGAAATAAAAGTATGTGCAAGTGATTTACATTTCATATAAAAAAAAAAAAAAGTCCCTCCAAACTTCCTTAGTCTAGCCACTGAGGGTAAACATGTTTGTATATCAACAGGCATATGATATACTTTGCTGTCATTCCACAGATGGCAGGCTTGGCAGCTCAGCCTTGGTTGGATAAAGGTACAGCCTTGGTGTGTACCTTTGCCTTTTATTTCTCTATCCTATCCTCCATCATTAGACCATCACTGTAAATAGGTGGTTATTAAGTGATCTGCCAGCTTAATTACATAAAGACTAAATCGATAGGGTGTTTAGTGGGCCACCAATCAGGTGACCAGACCAGGAGGTTGCTGAGTCAGAACTGCCCTCCCTTCTGTGTTCAATGTGGATTAAATGTGAGATCACTCAGTCAGATCTCCCCTGAGGCCTCTGCTGCCCTGATCTCAGCATGCAGATGGACTCCAGCCAGTCCGTCATCAATGAAAGCGGCTTAACTCGGACTGAAGTTCTGAGCAAACCTTGTTCAAACAGTGTTTCTACAACAGTGCTTGATGCAAGGTAGTGCTGTTTGAAGGGTGACGTTGCCTCAACTGAGAGGTCACATTAATACTAAAATCCAATTAGAGCAAGATCAATCAATGTAGGTTCTGGTGCAATGACCAGCATCCTCTTCCGCCCTCACACTCCCAATTCAATTAACACAGGACCAGGGCCTCATTAGCCTATCCCCCAATCAATAGCTGAGATTGATAATCATCATGACATCATCTCCACTTACCAGCAGATCTTGGGTCAGCTTCAGTAGATTTTTGGTCTGATTGGATAATCTATCCAGGTCGTGGAGCCGCCGCGGAGGGACTGGAGTGGCAGACGTAAATACAGGCAGCTGAGCCAATAGCAGCGAGAAAAGGAGGGATGAGGAGGAGTCGACCAGCACTGCAGGGGAAGGATAAAACGGAAGCAATTAGTGGAAAGGCGCTGTCATCCTGCCATAATGATAATGACCTCAGGCCACGGCTGTCAACTCTCGGGGAAGATATTGCACCATAATATAAACAATAGTTCCAGACTTGGCAGAGGAATCCTGCGCAGCTTCAGTGTCAGAGTCATGTTTTCACAAGCTGAATGCAAATCATTAAATCATTAAGAGCCAAGCTATGACACAGAATATCACCATTCCTTTACCATAAGCAACGCAATGAATGCTGGTGATTGTCACACCTGCAATTGGATAGGTGCTTGAGTTGGTGGTATAAATTATATAGACCAAGCCAAGTCAACTCTGTAACAGTAAGCTCATTCATTCTTTTCCTTTCAAGTTCAAATACAAGGTAGACTAAGTATTAAAAGGGAACCACAAGTGGTGTTGAAATGATGAATGCTTGATAATTACAGGTGAACCACAAGAATCACAGCCAAGAAACACTGCAGGAGCATCTGAACTTCCAGTCCTTGTCTGACTTTTAGCAACAGTAAAGGGATCTACAGAATAAAGTTGCCCATACTCTAAGTGGTTCCCAATGATTTAAACTATATAGCCTATAAGTAAATTACCTAGGTTTTGCCTAGGGACAACATTAGAGCTGTTATCAGTCATATAACATAGTTATAGACACATCATTCACAAATATTAGCAGATAAAAATGAAATAAACAGAGCTGAAAAAGAGATGATAATTGAGAAATCAAGCCATTCAAAATAAAATAAACTCATAAAAACACTTACATTTCATATTGATTCGGGTCCAAGAAATATGGTAAAGCAGCAAAGAAACGTAGATAAATAAATAAATAGAGGAAATTAATAAATAAATTGAACTCCGGAAATTGTCACGTGCTCCAGTTTCTTCTTCGCACTCTTCAGTCAGAGTGAGGAGGCAAGTTGTCAGGACTAGAGGACAGAATGAATGAATGAGAAAGTAGAGGGATGAGAGAAACAGAGAGAGAGAGAGAAAAGAAGGCAAATCAATATCTTCAAACTTTCTGTCTTAGTAAAGTTTGAGATCAGCGCCTGTAGTCTTTATGAAGTGCTAAAGACAGACAGACACTCAGACAGTTTGGATAGAGAGAGGTATAGAAGTGCAGAGAGAGGGATGCGAGTGTGGTAAGTCCAATTTTTGCGCGCAGTGAAGTGTTTAGGCTTGTTTAAAACTTCCTTTATAAAGACGTCGGGCCTATGACACATCGGCGCAGTGACTCACTTCATTCATAAAAACACACACACACACACAGACACACGCTCCCTCTCTCTCCCTCTCTCTCTCTCTCCCTCTCTCTTTCCTCCTCCCCTCCCTGCTGCCTGTCTCCCTTTGCGAAACTTAAAAAAATGTTCCGTTGTTTTTTCTTTTTTTTTTTTTCCCTCTATCACTTTCTCCCGTCCTGTCCTGTCCCCTATCTCCAGCACTTCCTCCGTCGCATCCCGCTACCTGCGCCAATCAGTCCATCTACCTCTTTTTATCTTTCCATCTCCAAATCTCTTCCCCCCTCTCTCTCTATCACTGCAGACGTTTTAAAAAGCCCATTGTTTCATGTTATATCAGCACATCTCCAGCCATGTATCTTTTATAGCCCTAGTTTACCCTGTCCTCTCTTTTCTTCTGCTCGGCGGTGTGTTGTATTAATAGGTGAAATGTCATAGAAAAGTGTATTATTCAATTTATGGCAGGACTCTTTTCGGCTACACATGCCACATTCCCTGTATTATAGTTAATACCCAGAGCAAACACCTCTCTCTCTCCCATTTCTCTCTCTCTCTCCCTCCTTTTCTCACCCCTTGCTCTTTTTTTTCAGACAGAGCCCCTCCTGAGACAGCGGCCTGTTATTTCCACTGCGCCCCCCCCAACCCCCCCCCCCCCCCTCTCTCTTTTTTTTTCTCTCCTTCTCTCCCTCTCCAGGGTGAAGGAAAGAGTGAGGAGTGAGAGACGGATAGGAGCAGGAGAGAGGTGTTGTCCAGACCAGAAGGGGCCTCTAAGTGTTGCATAGAAACAGTGACTGGACCGGTCCACACACACCACAGTACATTAACACAGACACACACCGGGAGGGGGGCGGTGATGGGGTTAAAACAGTAGACCCGCACACAGACATGCACATGAAAACAAATACATGCACGTGCATTTGCACACACACACACATACCCTCAAAGAAAAACACGTCTCTAATAAACAGATACATACAGAAATACACACTCTGATACATGCAGACCCATAACACCTAGTCTACTGTACACATACCAACACAGTTTCTCACACTATCTGTATCTGTCTCTCTCTCTCTCTCTCTCTCTCTCACACACACACACACACACACACACACACACATGTACACAGACTGAGTGGGGCAGCCTGGAAACACTCAGTCAGGTGCAGTAAAGCGTGGCCCAGTGTTGCAAAGGGCAGAAATGAGTTTCCAGTCATCTAGGCATAGAGGGACAGTTAATGTAACATACACATACTGTAAACCCCAGGGAAGTCACACACACATACAAACAGAGAGAGAAAGAGAGAGAGAGAGAGAGAGAGAGAGAGAGGGGAAAGGAAGAAAGCCTTTTTGAGGCTGGGTGTGAGATTAGGAGACCCTCATTCACAGACATACACTCATGGTGTGGTTAGAAAATAATTATGTGCACAGACGCACGCACGCACACACACATACACACACATACACACACACACACACACACAGAAAGAGAGACACATACACAGAGTTGCCAGTCCAGTGGTGGGCCTACACACACAAACAAACACCCTCCAAATGATGAGGGCCTGGTGGCAGGCAGTGGGCGGTGGAGTTGTTGTGGTGAAAAGGGTCATGCTCTCCTTTCTTGGGTCAACAGTGGAGAAGAAAAGAAGGGAAAGGAGGAAAACTGGAGAGAAGGAGAGGAAATGGATGAGTGTGGTTGGACGGAGGGAGATATTGACACACTCGCTCTTTTTAATTTCCCACATCAAAGGGCTGTTTGAAGACACAGCTGGGGAGAGAAGAAAAGAAAGAGTGAAGTTAGTCACTCTCCCTCATTCCCTCTCGGCTGCCTACCATGATGGGGGTCTCCTGGGTGGTTCTGAAGCACACAGGCTGTTAGACCATCAGCCAGCACTGATCACTCACACACCATGACACCGAGTGTGTGTGCTTGGGTGTGTGTGTGTGTGTGTCTGTGTGTGTGCGCGCATGCATACATGTGTGTGTACATCAAAAAAAAGGGATATGTGTCTTTGTTTAGACGTTTGTTTTTGTGTGTGTGAGAGAGAGCACACACTGGCGCATGCTTGTTGGAAAAGGGGGAATCCAGGGTTTGTGTAAATGGGTGTGCATACAGTATATGTGTGTAATTATGGGTATGTGGTGGTATAAGTGCGGTGTCTGTATAACGTGTATGAGCATCAGTGTTTGTGTGTGTGTCTATGCGTGTGTCTGGTTGTGTGTGTGTGTGTGTGTGTGTTTGTGTGTGGCCTTCATATGCTACCCATTACATCACCAATCTGTGTAAACCACCATAGGAGGAGAAACAGAGTGAGACACTCAGACTACGACCTCAAAGACATCAGAGAGAGAGGAAGGGGAACCTGTGACAGGGCCTGCCAGGCCTCTCTGCCAGACAAACTTTACTCACACAAGCTTCACTCAATTTGGTCATGCTTTACACTAGGTTTCCTGTGCGCCATGGCATGTGTTCGCACATTATTACGCAGGCTTCAAATCATCCGAACGCCTCACACTCTTCGCTCACCTTTTGCCGTGTTGTTGATCCACACAGTTGCACAATTCGTGTGACCGTGTGATCGCCCAAGCTTAAAACTACTTTTTAAACAAAGTCAGGAAGTCAGTGTATTATACAGTATGTAACAAGGAAGAGCTTGAGCAGGAATGGATTTTTTTTGGGTGGGGAATTTTATTTCATTGTCTACCTGTACACTTTACCGTAACAGTGTGATTAGACTAGTCTGATTACCATAAGAACAAATTCCAAATCAGTCCAATCTAATATGATTGGTTTTTCCCCGAAATGTTTATTGCCACAGGTTAATTTCCATGTCCAGGTGGACCATAAAGTAGCCTTGTGGATTTTAGGGTTAAGTATCTTGTTCTGCTTACCTCACAGTGTCGTCTGTAAACAGTGAAAATGTTGGACATGACGCAAAGTTGCTCCGATGGTAAATGGGATTATGGGAGAACGAGTAATAAATTCATCATTTTTATGTAGCGCCCTCATTTCCTCCAGGGAATTCCAGCAGGACTTGAGTAAACAAACCCAGAGATTACGCTCAAAGGGAAACCAAAGGTCCGACCTATTACTGTTAATATTTACTCTCCTATAACAGGATACTTTCAAGTTTCCTCATGACCCCCCCACCCACCCACCCACCCCATCTATTCTCTTCTTCCTTTCTACTCCGTCATTCTGTCCCCCATTCATTCTCTCCAGCCCTCTCCCAAGTGCGTGACTCCAGAAGGGCATCCTATCTGGGCAATCGTCATGGTAACCTTACCCTAACTCACTACCCACCACCATCATCACCCCCTCCCCTTTCGCCCCTCCACTTACCCCCTTATGCATCTACGTACGTCAGAGAGCAAGTGAGTGTGTTAATAGTTTAGGGGGGGAAAGAGAGAAATAGTGACACACAGGAGGGGGCCACAGTCATTGGGCAATAAAGTGACGTCTCTCACTCTCTCTTTTTCACCGTCACTGATCAGTGTTAATGTGCTCTTGTCCTCTGCCAAACAGATATATGACAAGAGACCCCCCCTCCTAACCCCCCACTAACCATCCCCCACACCCCTCCACCCTCCTCTCTTCCACTGGCAAGTCTTTAGTTGGGAAAACTCCCCATGGACGTGATTTACAAATTATGCGTGTCAATTGCTCTCTTCCTCTTCCATTTGCGGAGCCTATACTCGAGACAGATATGGCTGTTGTGCATCTGTTGCTTTGCCTTTTATTAGATCATTAAAGGAGGACATTAACCAGCATCATTACTACAGGTTTCCTCTATTGGCTCAGCTCACAGAGCTGCGCAAAGGACAGGATGCAGGGATGAAAGGGAGAGCATGAGGCAAACTTCTCTCCCGGCAGAAACTGGGAGAGCAAAATGTTTAAATCAGCTCTCTATTAAACACACATTTACAAGTCTCATTTTGTTTGGAAACCAAACTCTATGGTATGTGACAAAACACAGTGTGTGTGTGTGTGTGTGTGTGTGTGTGTGTGTGTGTGTGTGTAGGTGCACGGGCATGTGTGTGTGTGTGTGTGTGTGTGTGTGTGTGTGTGTGTGTATGCATGTGTAACAGTGAGAGTCAGCCGAAACCCACTCCCTCTCTGACTCTGCGTCGTTCACCTGCTCACGTTCCCTCTCTCCCTCTCTCTCTCTCTCTCACTCCTTCCAAGCTGTCTTGCGTCTGTGAGTGAGGAAATCTCTGAATGAACTAGTTGAAGCAATAGGTCACAGACAGAGTGTGAGAAGGAGAAGAGGAAGGGAAGGGGGGGGGGGGGGGATACAGCGGGAAGCAGGCAACCCACGCAAAAGGAACGTTTTACTGTGCAAACACTCTTTCCATCTCCCCTGCTCGCTCCCTCCATCTCAGACTGGTGTTAACACGCTGGAGAGCCCGGGCCTGTCTCTCTCTCTCCTCCGGCTCCCTCCCGTTCCTCTCACCGCCATTCTCAGTCGCCCTAAACATTCTTTCCTCCCCTGTCATTGTGTGTCCTGTCTGCATCCCTCTCTCTCGCTCCCCATCTCTTCCTCTTTTCAAAGTGATTTCCCTCTTACTTTCTCTTTCGCTCCCTCACTCGCTTCCAGTTGAGATCCCTTTCTCCCCATGTCCTCTATGTTTTCTCTTTCCCCGTCAGTCTTTCTTTCTCTCGGTGGTGGCGTAGAGCGGAGGGATCAACGAACTGCAAACAGTACAAGCCTCGAACAACCAAAACAATGCACACATAATCGAGCACAGGCTGAGGAGCCTGTAAGGCATATAAACCCTTAATCATTTTTATCAACTGGCTGCAACATCAATGCCCCAGTGACCCCATATAGAACTCTCCAAAAAGAGAAAGAGAGGAAGAGAGAGGGGAGAAAGACAGGAGAGGAGAGCGAAAGTGAAGATCCTATTTTTAGTGCATTCCTTGGCGTGCAGAAAAGTTGCCCAGGAGACATTACTTGTGCATTCTCGGTGCCTTTGTCAGTCTGATTCCACCATTTCTGTGGTGTGTTACTATGTGCGTGTGTGTCTGCGTGTCTGCATCTGTGTGTGTGTGTGTGTGTGTGTGTGTGAGTGATGTATACTGTATCAGAGCTGACCACTACTTGCCGGCGCCCCGTGCGTCTGCGTCAGCCACACACTGAGCCTGTTGTCTTGTTATTCTACGGAAGCTGAGAGCTGCTGACAAACACTCAGGGGAAACGGGGAGGGGTGTGTGTGTGTGTGTGTGTGTGTGGAAGGGGTGGGGGGAGGTGGAGGGAGGGGGGGCGGGGGGGAGGGGCTTGGAGAGAGGAGGGGAAGGAGCGGGAAGACAAAGGGAGGGGGAATTGTGTGACGTTGCAGTTTGCCCTACCGAGTAACTTTGTCAACGTGATGTGACCTCAGTCACATGGGGGGTGGGAGGATGCCCTTTTGCAGACGGATAGACACACACGCACACACACACACACACACACATACACATACATACAGACCCACACACAAATAAACTCACACAAACACGCATATGCTTACGTCCGTAGTAGTGCCATTACAGCTCACGCCAGCATTTAAAGCAATTTATAACCCACTACCCACTTTAACCTGACATGGCCTGGCTGTTGCTGTGAATGCTGACGCACTTCAGGCCCCTTCATCTCTTGCCATTCATTACATTAACGCTCATTACACACTGACTATCATAAATCAACCTCCCACAACAATGATAACAGATAACACAACTTATAACGAAGCACGTGGGCAGCTGTATTAATTCTGAGATGGTTCCACCGTAATTATCCATTTCCTGTGCGTCAGTCATGTAGAGTGTGTACATTTCATCATAACTAACGGCAAACATAGGAGAGGAAATTTCATATCCGTATGTTATCAGTGTTTATGTTTTGAAGTAGCACGGGGCTGGATTGGGCAGCTGAACACAACAGCTTGGAGGCTGCCTGCATTTGAAATGTTGGGAAAAGAAAACGACTTCTCTCCACATACAGTACGCTGTGCTTTGACCGCGCAGGGAGGGGAGGCGGACTGCAAGTTCACTGAAATGTCAACTTTGGTTTGAAGTCACTTTGACTTGAAAGGGTGCAAACATGGCACAGAAGATACCCTGTCTTCCTTTTCTGATAGGAATTTTTTTTTGCTGCGGTTGTTGTAATGCAGTTGGCTTCCTTGTATTCTGCTGTGGAAAAAAAACATTTACTGTAAGTGTTTATATAAACTGTGAACTATCTGTCCCTCATACTTCTATCTTATCTCCGGAATAGTGCAAGTGAGATATGGAAGTAATGTGTTTGCGTGCATTCTTCTTCACCACCATTATCACTATCTCCCACTGACAGGTATGAGTATGTCAGCCATCTTTTGACCTGTCACAACCTCAACTTCTCCCTATTTTTATTGTCTTGACCTTAACCTTAGTTCATGGTGGGAACTAGCTAACGCTTTGTTTGGCGTGCAGTTAGTGAACTGCCTTTATCATTAGAGGGTTGTGACTAAGAGGAATGACATGAAAGTTATTCTAATGGCTCTATTCTAGTTCCCAATGTTGATGTGCACTTTGACCCGCTGCTGTTCCCAATTAACCATAAACTGCTCTGTCGGGAGACATTCAAATTCCTTACATGTCTCCTTTTATCAATAACAGTCTGTGAGTCAAGGACTTAGAAATGAAAGCTATTCAGAATTTTCTATTTTTGGCCCAGAGTTCACACATGTTGCCATTACACCCCCACCGCCACTGTCTTTTTATGTCTCTCTCTCCCGATTCCCCCTGTCTCCACATCCTCTTTCTGTTCATCCATCACTCTGTCCATCCTCATCAGAAGGTCAGTGTTGGTGTAAGCAAGGTGTTGGGTGGCCTCAGTGTCTGCCTTGTATTACAGACGCCCCCGCATCTGGCTGGACCCCCGGCAGTGCCAGGAAGAATGGCAGGAATGCAAGGAATGGTCCACTGAGCGATTAGAAGGAAATTCCCCGCAATAGAGTGGACTTGGAGCCCAGAAACAACAGGCTCACTGACAATCACTGGGGAGAAAAGAAAGGGATGACGACAGAGAGTGGGACGGGAAGGGACGGAACAGGATGCCTGGATAGACATAGGTCTAGGTTAGACGCTAAGACAATAAACACACAGTAACAGCGGCTATTGCTAGGAAGATGAGAGGGATGACGAAGACAGAGTGATGACGACAAAAAGATAAAAAGAGCAAAGAAAGGAATGGGATGGGCTGGGGTGGGATGGGATGGGATGACTGGATGGAGATAGGTGAGGCGCATTGATTAGCGCTATGGAGAAAAAGTGCTAATGACCAGTGACAGCGCGATGGAAGGGATGGGATAGGATAAGCAAGACAAAGTGATGCTATGGAATAGAATGACTGGACAAAGATAGACACGGTAAAGACGCAAAACAGACAATCTCCCCAGTCCAAAAGGGTGATGAAAGAGAGAGAGGGACAATGACAGGACAGGAAGAGGGCATGGAGATAGAGGCATGACACAGGAAAGGCAAGCCCCCTTAATCAGCCTCTGATTGGGTGAGAGAGGGCAACACACACCTCACAGGCTGATTTCATAGCTGGTGAGTCCCTGGGTTTTGATTGACAGTACCTCTTTGTGACTCACTGGGCTCAGCTCCCCTGCTGTCTCCCTCGCTGTGCCATCTGCAAGGGATTGGGTTTCAAGCCCAGCACATTTCAATGCCACTTTACTCGAACGGTGAATACAACATTTCCAGACACAGATCCAGATCAGCTTACCCCCTTCGATGTCCTACTAAATCTGACTTTAAATCAGTGTCTACTAACAAATCCAGTCTACATCCCCTCTGTCTGGCTACCGGTGCTGATTTGGGGGCAGTAGGTAATTGTTTTGAGCTGCTAAATTGCGCCAGGAAGGATTGGATTACCTACCACCAGGGTAGTCCCCCCCCCACCCCACCTCCCCTACTCCCTGTTTCTCCTGGATTACATCAGAGTTTAGGCTCCTTCATCCGTGAGCAAGCACATACCTCACGGTCACAGGAGGCCAGGATCATGTTTAATGTGTTAGAATAGAAAGGCGGATGCTAGGGAGATATGGAGGAGGGCAGGAACTGTAAACTGTTTCTATATATGGTTTCTACTGTGTGTAGTATGGAGGAGATAGGAGGGGTAAGATGATTGATGTTGATCTGGTTTCCGTGTATGGGTGTGTGTGTGTGTGTGTGGTTATTGTTCGATATGAACAATAACCACACACACACACACACACACACACACCTGGGCCTAAACCCAACCTTAAATAATAAAGAAGCTACAAGGAAATGAAATATTACTCCTATAAAACTCTTGAATGTGTCTTATCTTGTATGGGAGTGAATCATTCCTCTAATATCATGATCACACCATAGGCATCTGCCAATTATAATTATAAGACAAGGATGGATAAACAATATTCTTGCCACAATCTGGGCTGCTTCTTGCAAATCCTGGCGTGACAAAGCAAGCAAGTTGAGTCGTCACTCAAAGAACAGTCCACTGGGTCAGATCAACATTGTAAAACCCAACAGAGATACAATGTGTGCAAAACAAGCTGATGAGAGGTAAAACATGAAACTTCATTTGTACTTTATGCTGTGGTTTTGAATTGGGAGTAGAGTTTGATCCAGTGAACGTGGACAGTTCTGTCTGTCTGTACTTTTGGGTCAAAACCTCACATAATGACTTAGTGTGGTTCCCTGGCTTTTTGACCCATCTAAAACAGCTGACACAAGGCAGATAGGTGGGTGTGTGAGTTTTCAGACTCTGAGTTGAGGCGAAGCTGTACAAGGCACAGGGAGACAAGGAGGAGGTTACTCTGTTTTTTTGTCAGTCCATTAAAACGAACCCCTGGGAAGTTTGGAATACTGACACAGCTGAGGTGGAGCCCAGGGCAGCCAGGCAGGAGGGAGGCTGTTTTTGTGTGTTTATGTGTGTGTTTTCCTTCACTACTGGGCCTTATATATGACCGCAGGGCTGTCTCTCAGCCCCTCAGCTGAGTATGACGGGGGTTCACTCAGGGGTGCGAGGACAGCCCCCAGGGGCGACCTGTAGAACACCCCTCTTATCCTCTAGGGAGAGATGCTGTTGAGGTGCGGTCCCCCACCACCCTTCACCTCCAATGTGCCGAATCAGTGGAAGGCAGAAACCCAGAGAGTATCCCTGACACTAATATGGAAAAAAGCCTGTTTGGAGCGAATATAAGGGCAAATATTATTCTTCCTGAGCGTAACCACGGCGAGCACCTCTGACCTGGCAGTGAAAGTGCTGAAACAAAAAGCCCAAAGACTTTTTCTGCTCCATCAAAGGAGAGCTACATAAAATAAACATGGCCATCAGATTACCGCGCTGAACACGGGGCCGGGTTAGCCCGCGCCGGCCGCCCTGCCGCCCAACCCCATAGCTCTATGGGAGTTAAGTGTGGGGTCCGCTCAGTCAACACCATGACGCAAAATGGAACAAGCCTCTGACAGAAGCCCCAGGCTGATGGAATAAGGCCCCTACCCACAGGCCCACAGGCCCCCCGGCCCGAGAGAAACACTCTGAGAGAACCAGAGAGAGAGAGAGGCAGGAAAACAGGAGGAAAGGAGAGGAAAGGAGGGAAAAGGTGGATGCCGACATTTTGGAAAAGAGGAAAAGACCACCAGGCCCAAATTGGTGGCACTGGCCCCCTCCAATGGAAAAGAGGAAAAGACCACCAGGCCCAAATTGGTGGCACTGGCCCCCTCCCATATAGATACACACACACGCACACACACTCTGCCGCTCCAGCAGGCCAGGACAGACAGCCGCCAGTGGAGGTGAGGCTGGGGCAGGGCAGGGCAGAGCAAGGCAGGGTATGGTGGTCGGTGGTGGTGGTTGTAGCTGCCAGTGAGACTGTGAGGCTTAGCTGGCAAGCCCTCCTAACAGTGGACAGCCTCAGCCCGGTGGATCTGACCTCACAGGGGTTCTTTATATCCCCGCGTGTGCCTGTGTGCATTTGTGTGTGGGGGCATGCATGCGTACGCCAAAAAAAAAAAGTTTGTGTGTTTATGCGTGCATTTCACGTTTGGGTGACGTAACCAGGAGAAAACAGATCCGTCCCTTGAGGAGCACCGAGGCTTTTCTCCTGGCCCCTCGGTCACCTCGCCGACCGAGACTCCGCCGTCCGTTCCGTCCACTCGTCTCCCCATTCCTCAGCCCATCTCCAGTCTCACCCACAGTCCCTCGTCTGTCTGCGTTTGACCGATTTCCCATTTGACTGATTTCCCTCCCAGCACCTCTGACCCTCTCTCCACCCGTCTGAAAACCTCACACAGATTCCTACACCCCCAGTCTGTCTTTCTGTCTGTCTGAAGAGATTCCCCTTCTCCCCTGTTTCCTTCCTGGCCTTAAATAAGGACTTAGCCTGGAGCTGTGCACAATATTCCACTTTTCCACTTTGTTTCAGTCTGGAGCTGCCTCTCTGGCTCTCCGGTGACTGTGTCTCTAAAGCCAGGTTCTTAAATATTTTCAGTCTGGAACCCAAATGAGAAATTTGCTCTCTCTTCCTGGGAGCCAAGCTCATAAAAAAGCATATTGCCTCTCTTGCCATGTGGGTACCAGGAGAACACCCCCCGCAATTTGAGTCCTGACCCTTATTATAAGAAACCAGCTTCCACAATATCTGGTAATGATGACTACTTTGAACTTAAACCCTCACACTTTCCCCTCTGATTTCCTGATAGAACATGTCTCAGACCCTCCATCACTGGCTCTACAGTCATCTTGCTCTGCCCTTTCCCCTGACGTACGACTTGAAAAACCTCCTTATACTGTAGGCTTTAGGATGACGCAGGGCTCAGGTAAAGTGTTACCAGATTACAGATAGATACTGTGGCTGTGCCAAACTGTAGTTGTTAGTGTAAGTGTGAGAGCCATGGGCTCTTTCTGGTTCCTGAAAATGACTCCTGTGTGTATAACAATGAATACAATCAGTGTGGTCCACCGGGCCTCACACCAACAGCATTGCATTACCGTGCTCGCCTCCCTACTGTTCTCTCTCTTTTTCTTTTCATCCCTCTCTCTTTTCTCCTCTGACTCAGCTGTTTTGTAGGAAACTCCGTCTCTTTGAAGAAGGGAAGAATCTTTCATTACTCGACAGCAGGGAGAGAGAAGGAAGGAGGGAGATGATAGGGAGAGAATAACTGGGCCATTGTCTTCAGCCCCCGTCCCGCCCCCTCCCTGCATCCACCAATGGTAATTGTCTTGAGCTAATTACAGAGAGCCGCTCCAACAGGTGTGGGACTCTGCACCTGGGTAAAGGAGCCTCTTTAGTGTGTGCGTGTGTGTATGTGCGTGAGAGGGAGAAAGAGGATCATGTGTGTTGTGTGTGTATGACTGAGCGATTCTGGAGAAAGTGTGTATGACAGTTTGTGTGTGTCAGTGTTTGAGGTCACAGAACTGTGCGTGTGTCACATGCTTACTAAACCTGACATGTTACTTAATACTATTCAGACATGGGTCACGGTTCTGTATCATACGCTACGAGACACAATATCACACAATCACCATGGGCCTGTGCCAGTCTCCCACCCATCTGTGTTTAATTATAAGGCTGCAGGCTACATCTGTATTAGATTACTGGAAAGTTGAAATTAGCACACAAGCACAGTCTCACTCTCACTCATACACCGCATTGAATTTCAAATGAGAGTGATTACAGTCACTTAATTGATAAACTTAACCACAGGGGGGCCTCTTCAGATGATTCATAATCTATAACCAGCCTTTGTCAATAGCATGTTTTTTGAAGTCCACATAGTAAGAGAATGGGGAGACAGCAGAACCGGAGACAACAGTGATGATGTAAGTAGGGGTCTCTCACGGGACTGATGTTTTTGCGCTTTTTACCGTAAAGGAATTCATCTGAGAAGCTGACCGGAAGAAAGGAAGCCATTTGGCAGGAGGCCAAAGCCTTAGAGGATTGGCATGATAACGTGAGATTCTGATGAAATAAAGACGTCAGAGGGTTTCACTCTCAAAACAATGCAGTTGTGAGAAAGTGGTGAGCTGTTTTCTTAAGACATCTGGCTGACTAGACAATGAACTTGGCTGGATATTACAGAATAGTGACAGTAAAGTGTTCAAGTTCACTCACAGCTGTTACTCACTCCACTTGATGACATCATCCGTCTGCTGCCTGTCCACGAAAACCACTCACTAATTTATGCTTAATGAGCTAGCCTACTGGACATTTTTTATAGGGCCAGGGGATATGCCACATTAATGAAACAGGAAACCCTACTGATCAGACCACTTTAGTGTGTCACAACAACCAAAGGGAAATGTAAATTTCCCCCGCACTTAAGTCACCAGCCGTGACCTTTGAGACAGCTCACCTTGGTAAAGGTAGCCTTTGTGTGTGGTTGTGACAATCTCATTTGCTTGCTTGAGTCATTACTCTTTGCAAAATGCTACCATTATTACAGGAAATGAGAATGTGCCTTTCGGATCAGATGATAATATAGTTGTATGATCTCTCCCTTAGTCAAGCAAGCCTACCTGCAGACTCATCATTTAACGTCAAAGGGGGAATGAGTCCTGCGTCGCCACCTTGTGGAATGTTCCTTTGGTCTGGAAGCCGAGGCGAGTGCCAAACCCTAGGGGCCCTGCTGTGGGAAACAAGCTTGTCAAAGATCATACGGAAACTTTAGGCCTTTTAGTCTAGGATTCAACGTTTTATTAAAAACAAGTAGTTTAAAAACATACACGGAAGCCAAGTAAAGCAGTCAAGTAAAGCATGAGACTACATGGCCCAATAGACATGAGGTTTTACTTCCTGCTTTAAAATAAATTCATATTAATTCCAATACATTTCTCTTACTTGAAAATATCTGACTGTGAATAAATGGATTGATACTGAGACTTCAAATCTATTTCATATCACTTTCATGTTCCAGTTGATTTTATTAAAAAAAAACAAAAAAAACACTGCATCCAGGCAATGATTGGCCTACAAAACATGTACAAAACATGTCCAGTTTGCATTTTCTTAGGTGTGCAGCTGGAAGTATCTGGAGATATCCTGTTTATTTATCCATCATGAGACAAATGCTGGCTTTCTCAAAGCCGAGTCCTCTGATTGGCTGGAAGCTCGTCCTGGTCGAGTCCCCACAAGAAGGTCCGGAGGCGCGTCACTTCCTTCTGGAGCTCAGGGCTTGGGATTGGCTGGGAGAGGTCGAGCCGAGGAGTCTCATTAGGCAGGATGAGAGGAGGATGGTCCAGGAAGCTCTCAAAGATGTCTATAAGATCAGAAGAGTAAGAATCAAAGTTAATGGCTTGACAGATAATCTCATTACTATTATTATTATTATTATTATTATTATTCACTGTTTTATGGAATGCTAAACCACTGATAACCAGCTGTTTCTTGAAACTGAGAGTCAAAAGTGATTGTCTCTGTAATAGTTTTTTTTTTTTACCTCCACTCAGCTCTGTGCCTGGCGGAGGTGCCCAGGAGGCCGGTGGGGCCCTGGCTGGTCCCACTTTGTAATGGGTGAGCAGATGGTGCAACTGGGAGGGGCTTAACAAGGCATGGTCCTCCAGTAGACTGGTCCAGGATGACTGGCAGAAGAAAGATGAATAGAGAGTGAAAAACGGCCATTAATATTCTATAGGAGGGTTGAATAGGCTAATAGGCTAACCTTAACCCTAACCCTAACTGCTCATGCAACTATATTACCTGGATGAGGCGGGTCTTGGGCACACACAGAAAGTTGACTGTGACTGACAGTTTCTTCAGGAACTCAGAGGCAATGTCTCCTAATCCCGCCCCCTGCAGCCAGTCCAGAACTAGGTCCAGGTTTGTACGGATCTGGACCGCTCTGGACCAAGAAAACAGCCCATCTTAAAAAGAAGAAAAAAGATGGAGGGGAAGAGAGAGCAGGGATAAAGAATGTGTCATTTTCTATAGTTCTATATTCTGCTTTTCATGGGGATAAGACATGAGATCAGTCTGTTAGGGATCTGTCTGTTAAGGCTGTGGGAAGGCTGACCCTTAACCCGCACCCTCTCACCTCTCTCCAGCAGAGTATTGAGCAGGGAGGTGTTGGTGAAGAAGAAGAGGTAGCCAAAGGTTTGGGAGGTGAGCGGAGGGGACAGGCAGGCCTCCCGCGACAGCATCAGGGAACAACGGTACACTTCCACCAGCCCTGCCACTGTGGGGGGCAAGGAGGACACGTCATCCACCTCTCCTTCCCCTCCTCCTTCTTCTCCCTCTGCGTCCCGCGCTCCGTCCTTCTCCTTCTCCTTCTCCTCGTTGGAGAATGGATTGGTGTCCAGGAGAGCCGGAAGGAGTGAGTACAGCGTCTTTGTGGACAGAGAGGAACAGAAACTCAAGTTAATTTGTTTTGGCTGAAAATGCATTGCATGAACGATGGATTGATGAATGGATAGATTAAGACGGAAAAGATTAAAATGGAGAGGATGGAAGGGAAGAAGGAGAGTTTTTTTTTTACCTTGGTGAGGTGATACACACACTGCTGGAAGGTGTGCATAATGACATCATCCAGCTGCGCCAGGGCCTCTGAGCATGTGTCCATGTCAGCTGTCAAAACCGGGTCCCCAGGAGCTTTAAAGAAACAATCATTAAGGTAAATTAAAAAGCAGGTGCCAACTTCAATTTCTATCTCCAATATGTCCAATTACCTGTAATATTTCCTACAACTGTCATAGGCTTTAAAGGTTATTGTCCTCGCAGAATCACAAGAAATGCAAATGTAAAGCTCTAGTTCTCACCTTCAAACTCCCACTCTTTCTCCATGGCCTCAACTTTGACCTGGAAGAAGTTAAGGAGCTCTGTGGCATTTGACATCCAGAACATCAGGGGTCGGAGGTCAGCTGACAGTTTCTGGACATTTGGCGTGCTGATTTCACTTTCCTGCTCTGTGGAACTGGACACAACATTACAGTGAATGTTGTTAGTGCAGAATAGAATAGAATAGAATTTTATTAACGTGTCACTCCCCATGACCATCAAATAAATCAATCCTGGGCACAGGGGTTTCACTCGGTTATGAGTTATGAGTTATGAGACACAATACACAGTTAAAAACAGTAAAAGGTAAACACAAATAGAAAAGACACACAACAATACAATATAAAAAGTATAGTGGGCAAAATGACAGAGAATATATAATCAGATTCATTCATAAAGAGCTTTTTGCTACTAAGAATGTGATGGCACGCTTTGGCATAATCATTTAAACAATCGTTGCCAGTTATTAAGTTAATAATAGACAATAATAATAGACAATTTATGTCATTAAGGTCATTAAAACTCTCTAAATGAGAGGACAGTGTACAACAGAGTACAAAGCACAATGTAAAAGAGCATCTGCTTCATATTCTACAGAACCATTTTTGCAGTCTGGGCAGAAGCGCTCATTTGCTGGTGTATTTGTGTATCTACCGGTTTACATAAAAAAATCACATAATTTTCAGTGCCAGGAGACTTTTTAAAAAGGCAGTATGTTCTCAGTATAGTGCAATACACTATACTGTAAGTATGTTACTCAACTTGCAATTTTTCAGCACCACAGTATTAGAATGTTTTCAGCACACCACAAAAATTTGCCTAAGACATAACAGCACAAGCACAAATAATGTAATATGAATCACTCAGCAGTGGAGGAAGTGATCTCTAAACAGAGGAAACATGACGTACAACAAAAATGTTCTTACTTTTGCGTGGGATGCTTATCCCCGAATTCCTTAATGTTATCCTGTGAAGAAAGTTGGAGACAGAAGAGAGGAGAGACATCTCGGCTTAGTGTGGGGGTGGAGGAGGGGGAGCAGAGTCGAGCCCTGGAGCCAGGACAATTACAGCACATTTTCCAGCGGGAGGGAAGTGACATCAGCTCATCCTTGTTCCTGTCCACCACCTACCAGGCCACAATGAAGGGCATATGTCTGTCTGTCTGCGTTTCTGTCTGACCGACTGTGCCAATCTTTCAGTCTGCCTACCTGATGTTTTCCTGCCAAGCTTGTCTAAGTGTTGTCATCTCTCTGTCACGCAATACACCTAGTGCTGTTTGCTAAGCTCTGGTTTATTAAACTATGGGATGGGACCCAAAATGCTTCATGGTTTGCCTGTTGATAGCTCCTCATATGAGCCTGGCTCCCAGAGTGAGACCTCTAATGTGGATCTCATTTCAGGTCCAATGCTAAGCTATTGTATCAGTCATATTACATATTGTTGTTATTGTAACTCACCCAGACAATTCCTTTGATTAGATTGGCTGCCTTGAGTAATATCTGGGGTGTGAGAGCAGGGTCAAGGTGCCTGGAGGCGTGATCTATCATGACTGACAGGAGGTAGGCTGGAGCTAAAGGCCCGCCCCCAGAGTCTGGTGATGAATTCTTGGAGATAATCTCCTAAGGGAAAAATGAGGGACAAACATAACATTAGTTCTCTACTTCACATTTGTATTATTCCTGGTATCTGGACAGTTATCATGAGGTTCTCTGCCTTCCCTTCTCACCTGTAACAGGGCGTCCGCATGGCGGGGATGAAACTTCAGAACTGCCTCGGTAGATCCCAGGTACTGCCTCAGTGCCTCCTGTCTGTCCAGCAGCCCAGAGGGGCAGCAGGTGGAGGGGGCATCAGCCTGCCAGGGAAGGGCCAGTGCCAGTGGCGGAGCTGGGGTCACACGAGGGTCACGGTACAGGAAAAGGAAGTGGCCCCCCAGACCAATCACATCCCCAGGCTTCAGAACTGCCTCCCTGTAAAGGGCCACACCGTTGTGTGTGACTGCCCCTCCTCTGAAGGGCCGCATCAGAGCTGGGGATAGGAGCGGATAATTGATGATGAACTTAACAAACTGAGATTAAGATAGAACATATCCAACACTACAATATGTATTCTTGTGTAATATGTATTCAAGTCTACAAGTCTTATTTTCTACAGTATGTGAATGCACAGTATGACTGTTCCAGTTTTGAATTTTGTATGACACCCTGTTGCAACATGATTTGAGCTGGAGCTGTTTCTACCTTGTCCAGACGGCGTCTCAGGAACAACTGAGTCCCTCCTGACCAGTAGGTGTCTGGCCAAGAGGTCAGGAGCAGAAAGGAACGTGTCCACCTTCAGCGGCCTCTTCCCCTTCCTCTCTCTCTCTCTGTCCTTCTCTCTCTCCCTCATCGTGGGCTTTCTTCCAAATACATGCGTATGCCCCGCCATAATGTACAAAACAAAATCCTGAACAAAACACACACAGCGGAGAATGGAAGACAGGGAGAGGCAGGGGGGTCTGTTATCTTCTAAGTGCTATGGTTATAGTAATCTCCCATCTTGGAGATGCTAAGTTGAGCAGAAGGCGGTAGATAAGGTATGAAGTGTGTCACAGTTTGCTACAATGGGGACCTGTGTGAGGTCATTGTGTGAGATGGAGTGATGTACACAGAGGGGTTTTGTGCTGTCTCTGGATATATTGTGGCGGTATTGTACTGCTCTGAGGCTGTTTTGTGCAGGACGCTGAATGGGAGAGGCTTTTGGAGGGATGGAAACACTGATGGTATGTGGCGATTAGAGACATGCAGGTATGATGTCATGTTCAGGGTGTGTACATGCGTGTGCGTCTGCACACAGCGGTATGCGTCTGTAAGTATGTCTGTTAGTTTGTATATGTGCACATCTATGTGTACTCACTGCGCTATACTGTAGGTCAATATGTATGTGCATGTATGTGCATCTGTGTTTTCATGTGTCTGTGTTTATATGTGTGTGTATGTGTGTGTGTAGGTGTGTGTGTGTGTGTGTGTGTGTGTGTGTGGGTTTGTGTGTGTGATATCATCCTGGCAGTGCATGTCTTGCCTTGCTCTGATCGTAGCCCTGCAGCAATAGGAAGTAGGGCCGGTCTGTGGGTGGAAGGATCAAACTCTGTGACATCACTTCCAGGTCACAGCTGGAGTAGTCCTTCTCCTCCTCCATTGGCTGGTTCGTCCATCCCACCTTACCTTCAGCCTTTGACCCTCTAATCTACAATAGTGGATTAAGACACGTAGGTTAGAACACCAAATGCACAATGAGCTCCTCTTTACTTGCATGTTATCCCAACATAACATAACTTCCCTTACTGCACCCTCTTCCTCACCTCTCCTGGCTGTGGCGTTATCATGCTCACGATGTTCTTCCTGTCCTGCAGTCCTCCACTGTTGTTCGGGAGCTTGCCGGTGCCGCGCGGGTCATTACCGACATGGTTGCCTTGGCGACGCCGCAGGCTGAGGTTCATGTCACTGATGCTCCTCCTGAGCTCTG
This sequence comes from Centroberyx gerrardi, assembly GCF_048128805.1. Lineage (NCBI taxonomy): Eukaryota > Metazoa > Chordata > Actinopteri > Beryciformes > Berycidae > Centroberyx > Centroberyx gerrardi. Next base: position 12,298,766 of record NC_136008.1, on the reverse strand, counting down.
TGTTTCTCCCACGGTGACCTCGCTCGCTCTCCTCTGCTCCACCCCCTGATGACATTCTGCTCCGCCTCCAGCGAACACCTGTTGCCCGGACAACCAGAGGATAGGTCAGTTTGACCTATATGAAGGGCCAGATTTTCCTATGCACGCTATACCACACCTATGAGACAGGTCTTATACCTTGATAGTTCTCTCCCTCCCTCTCTCGCTCCTTTTCCCGCTCCCTCTCTTCCCTCTCATAGTCTTCCTTTCTTTGGATTTCGAAACGGCGCTCAAATCCGTCCTTAGGCCGCCACATGTCGACTAACAACAAGGGACATTCCCATGGGGCCACGCTTCTCCGGCATTCCGTCTCCCATTGGATAGCTCCATCTGGCTGCTGGATGGGCTTTCCAATGACATCACACAACAGGAAGTCCTCAGGGCTGTGTTTCTGGAGAACTTGAAGGTAATGGAGGAAGGGAGGGGGGATAATTATTTTTCCATAACACTACTGTTTATGTTTATATTAAGTCATTCCCAATTGGTTACACTTTTTTGAGCAAACTATTCCCAGTAATGGATCACAACTAGAGGTCCATATGAGAGAATGTTTCCCTCACCTGCGTCATCTGTCTCCTCCCTCTCTCTCTCAGTGTAGCGGGTGATGACCTGGGCGATCAGCTGCCTGGCTGTAGAGTGGATGTTGGCCAGCAGGGAGCGATAGTTGGCCCCACTGGAGAGAGCATCCCCATAGATCTTGATCAGGCCTGGGGCAGAGGAGGAGGCCGGGGGCAGGTAGTGGTGCGATGAGGGGGCAGCAGAATGGGCCCAAACCTCCCTCTCCCTCTCCCCCACCGCCCGGTCCCGGTCACTGTTAGAGCGCCCTCGCAGGAAGAGGTGGGAAAGGCGCTTGGTGCGGGACTGGGGCCCAGCGGGCCGTGGCCTGAGGAAGGCTGGGGAAGGAGATGGGGATGGGGCAGGGGAAGCCAGGGAGGGGGTGGAGGCAGAAAGGGAAGAGGAAGGGGCAGAGGGGGCCTCGTGGAGGGAGGCTGCGTCAGAGCTGGTGGTAGACCTGGGAACAACAGAGGAGGGGAAGACAGATGGAGGAGAGAGGAAGGGGAAAGGAAGGGACCGGTCAGCTGTGAATTATGACTGACTAAACATGGACAAGCAACACGGACTAAAATAACACAGGGAAGTGTTGCAGGGTTCAAAGGATACGAATGACAGCTTAAGCAAGATAAGATGTCATCAATACATCCAATCTTCATTTGACAGACAATATTTATCAGACACCGAATTAATTATAACCGAGAAGTGGTTGGCATGACAGTCCCATAACCTGAGATGGAATATGTGTGACAAAGAAAGAACATAGAGGCAAAATAGGGGATGAAAAAAAATACATTTAACAGTGCTTCAGACTGACTTGACAGAGGCAGCGCTGGGCCAGCGACCCCCTAGCTTGGCAAAGTGTTTCCTGGGGGAGTTGATCCACAGACCCACTGGGAAATGGAGCTTTCTGAAGCGAGGACTGCCAGACCCCTCCATCTGACAGAGAGACACAGAAAGAGAGAGAGAGACAGAGAGAGACAGAGAGAGACAGAGAGATGCAGGTGTTAAGGAACAATATGATTTTTCCATTCCTGGATCTTTAGTATGTCCAGAAAATTGTCCGAATTCCTCTAATCCATCCCCACATTGTAGTGAGGAATGTGTGTCAGCAGTGGATGGAACAATGTAACAATGGAATGATCTCACCATCAAGAAATACCAACAGGATACCTACAGTAGGCTGTCAACATGGTGGATGCAAACAGAGAAACCAACCCCAAATCTCTAACAGTAACGTCTCCTGAAAAACTATAGTGTGTGTGTTTCCCATTCTGAAACAGGAAGCATCTTTTGTGGGACTCGGGTCCAGCTGTCGCAGTGAAAGGGAAATACCCAGTCTAAAGGTCACTGCCTGTCCGCTCCTCAGTGTGACGGCTATGTAAATTTCCAGCAAAATTTAGGATCAGACTTGGTTTTTCCCTCGCAGGTGGAATTTGGGGACATAAAGGTAATCGTTCTACCGCTCAGGAAAACTACAAAATGAAGCATAACATCTGGCGAGGTTGCAAATCAAATGTGAAGCCTTGACATGTGTGTCCATACCTAAATTCTTCCTTTCCTTGTCATTATTATTCTATGGCCTACAGGAAAAATAGGCATATTCGTTAATAGGTGTTCTTTCCCAGATTGTGCAGTGGAATATTTTGAAAACTACAAAATCAAAATAACAAGAAAGAAATGCGTGTGCTTTTAGGCATTTAGATTCGGAAAACACTCACCCACAATCGCTTCTGATCCCTCTGTGTGTATGATGATTATCCTTCACCAGGGACGTTATTCTCACCTAAATTCAAATACTCAACTCAAAGCAAATGTAATAAACTTGTATGTTTCTTTCTCCCCACAACCAAATTCCATTTTCCAACCTGTCACACATCTAGATATCCATCAGTACTTCTCACCGTCCATTAGTTCTCTCTTTTTGAGCTACAATATCTTTTTCTTTCCTTTTTCTCTCTAACTTTCTCTCTAACTGCTCCCTCTCTCTCTCTGGTTCCCGGCCTCTCTGGGTCTATAGATAGAGAAACAGGCCCATTGTTCTAAGTGACAGAATTTCCTTCCTTTGCAGTGGACAACACCTATATCCTGAGTGAGTGAGAGAGAGAGAGAGAGAGGGAGAGATTGGTAGAAAGCGGGAGAAGGGTGAATTTACACACACACACACACACACACACACACACATACGGGTCTTTGAGGCCTTGCTGGTCATACTGTATATACTGTACTTAAACACTATAAAGAGATAAAGAATTTAAAAGGGGAGGGGGAGGGGTTAATCCTGCCTAGACCTCCTAACTGAGTGTGACTCCCACCAGGGGCACAGACACAGGGCATTCTGGGGGAGGGGTAATCACTTTTTAAGAGTTTTTTTATTTTCTATTTCTTATTAGCTTCACTGCAGCAGTTTGTTATGTTGCTAATTGTATCTCAGGTGTGTGTTGTTGCTGTGACAATTGAATAAAATATCTATCTATCTATCTATCTATCTATCTAGCACCTCAGTTTCATCCAAATACAGTAAAGCTATGATACATCCGACTGGGTCTCAGAGCCAGAATAGTTAGGAGATAATGCTGTCTTTCAGGAACGTGGCCGTACAAATGCAGCATTGAGTTGTGATTTCTGATGAGAAGAGATATCGTGGTGCATCACAAAGCATGCAGTTATGTCTAGAAAAGGATCCTGTTTGAAGTTTTGCTGGAAAGAGGATGAAGGAAACACCCAGACAGGAAGTTAGAGGGAGGGAGAGAGACACCTGTGACCCTTGACCTTGTCTACAACAGGAAGATGATGGCAAGAGAAAGGAGGTTTTTTTAAGGAAGAAAAAGGAGCAATAGTGCAAGAGGTTTGTTTTTTACTTTTTTGAAGCGTCTTCATAATCTGACCATGCAAGCCTCAGCATCCATTGCATACATAAAATGCTCAGCATTGATTCATACTGTAGTCAAGGCCCCGTTGCACATAATTGATTATTGTGCAGTGTATAAGGCAGTGAGCAAGACACATACATCTGGATGTCTCATGTCTAATCAGGATAAATTGGTTCCAAAACATACAGTGTAACTCCAGATATAAACTAGATGAGACAATCTGAAGATTTGGGTCGATACATTAGGCATGACACTCTGAACCCTGCTTTAGGTTGAGGAGTTTCATTCTACTCCTAACAGTTATGATTTGTCTCTGTTGCATCTGGAATTGAGATTAGATTTGGGGGCAGAATCAATATCTCTATGACAGGTATCTCACCATTTCTATGCAATTATACAGATGACACCAGTTTCATTCACATGGCAGGTGCATGGTGCCTACCAAATGTCATCTGCTGAAAAATACAGATGTGCTCTTCTCCTCTGAGACGGGCAGAGTCATTGTCCATACTGTTCTCTCAGGATATGCAGTCACATTGTGTTTGCCTGATTGCTGCAACAACAAAAATCAACATTTGTACAGAAATAAGACAAATTTCTAAAGAAGACTGGCAAGTGATTATTCAAGTTTTTTCTCAATAAAACTCTAGCCTAGCCTGAACTGAATGTATTTACCTAACTGATTTTGCCAAACTGAAATAACTGTAACAGTTGGAGAGAATGTCATATTTGATGGCATTCGCATCCTCCAACGTCCCAGCATCCTGTGCGCGTCGACCAGGAAGTAGTACATCTTGCCGAAGAGGACACATCAAGACACAACTCAAGGTTGGTCATCGACAACTCATAAACATTACTCTCTTTAAACGCGTTTAGGGGTTCTTAGTTTTTTCAGGCAGTATGTGATTTAAATTGGTCAAAACGGGTGGAATAGCTTGGCGCCCTCAACCGTTTTACGATCAAAACCAGCTAATGTTAGGTTGGCGAGCTAACAGCTAACGTGAACTAACTGAACGGCCTGCCAAGCTGAGCTAAGCAAATGCTATGCTATGCTACATGTAAAGCTAAGTTAGCCGGTTAAGTTGTGATCAAGGTCCGTCTGTTTGTTTCGGTCAGAAACACGTTAGAGTTGGATAACTTGCCAAGTTGGATAACAACCTAGCATACGTAACAGAAAAAATATGAACGAAACTAACATAATTTAGCTTTGACTTAGCATGATAGATATAGCTAACGTAAGTAAGTTAACGTTAGCCAGCTAACTTGTATGCATTTGTGTGCAGGTCAAAATGTGACAGCTGCATCTGTTCATCTAACTTGTTTTACAAACTCACACATTTAATTTCAATAATAAATTAGATAATTCAACCTGTTCTTGGTTTCAGTGTTGATTAGACTTTAAAGATGGCTGAGACTATTGAAGAAAAGATCAAAACCTACCGGACTGCTCCCTTTGACGCCCGGTTCCCCAACACCAACCAGACCCGCAACTGTTTCCAGAACTACCTGGGTGAGGACATGGATTATTATCTTACTATGTTATGACCACAAGTTGATATGGCAATATTGCTTTTCCTCCCCAGTCACACTGACAGTCAGAGGCAGTTACTGCTCTTTAAAAGCTTTGACAAAGTTCATTAGAGCATCGTGGTCATGTCAGCGTTAGGAACAACTTCCATATAGTGGTGAGATAAATCACTCGACATACAGCTCATGTTGCATCTTCCAACAATGTTGGCTGGCCCACAAATTACAATGTGATTCACACCTAATTAAGGTTAGGTTTGTGTAGCGAACTTGTTCTGTCAAGAGTGGACATTGTCATGCTTGTACTGTTTGTTCTGAGACTTCTTTGGCTTTTTGTTATGGCATGATTAGTCTGTTTGTTATGTGTATGTCTAATATGGGGTCAAATTATAAGTAACCTCAAACCTATTGTTGTTTTCTGCTCCAGACTTCCACAGGTGCAATAAGGCCCTGTCAGATAAAGGCCAGGATGTGGCTCCCTGTGATTGGTACCAGAGGGTGTACAAGAGCCTCTGCCCCATGAGCTGGGTATGTATTGATGAGCCTGATCACATCTGTGCAATTTTTATGGTGATTATATGTGTTCTGGTGATTAACATGAAACTACTGTGGATGTAAAACAGCAGTTATGCTGTGACAGGATGGTTTGCTAGAAGATGGCACTAATGTTTTGTCAAATGTCTCCTGCAGGTTGCTAAGTGGGACGATCAGATAGAGGCTGGAAGTTTCCCTGGGAAGATCTGAAATGGCCAACTGCTGACTGTTGACCCACACAGTCCACTTCAGGACATTGCACCTTTACCTCTGTGGTGTGCCTAAGGACATTTTTAAACCATGTATCACGGCATCATTGACGTTACTAAGTTGTTAACATTACACTTGTAAACACGCACAAGTTTCTACCCTGCACAATAAGGTTTGAAGTTTGTTACCTGTCTCCATTCTAAACTTCTCTGGCAGTGTTCGTCAAATAAATCTGGTAAAAATTGAATTGACATGATGTTATTCTTTATAAAATTGCATTCCTCTGTATTGGATTGATCTTGGGGTTATTTCACCAAGCCAGACTTACTTAAGTCTCCGATATAATTTAATTTCACAAGCAAGCTTGGATGGATGCCAGTTACATTACTATGGTAAGTTATGCATAGATGTAATATGGTTAAGCCTAACTCACTGTCAAAGACTGCTTATTTTCCAGCCTAATTAGTGTTACTGACTATGGACCCACACCATCAATCAAGTTGATCAGGCTGCTTTTTGGCAGCTGATGCCTTTTGTACTAATATTTATAATTTTACCTTTATAGTTTTTGTGACTAAATATAAAGTTAGGCTGTCCGATATACAATCAACCTATACAGGCTTATCTTTTACATAGGTACTCCAGACAATGGTACTGCATTGTGTTGCAAGTATTGTGCTGAAAAACCTGCTACATTAAGTGAATAGGCCTTTAGGTTCACAATTCTTTAGGCATGATATCATGTGGGGTGTTTGCCCTCTGTCTACACTCTGTTTAGATGGATTCAACTGAAATTAAGATAATTAGGAATAAGGAACATATTGCTGCAGTTCTCTTTTTACCCATGACAGCTGTATTGACTTTGTGGTAATACTGTGTTTGTAGTTCTATAATGTTGAATGATGTGTTGTTGATCTGTGGAGGAACGCTGTCATCGGATGCGCGCGCTTCACTTGATTACTCACCACAGCCTTCAGTTTTCTTAATTTAGAAGCCGCGTGCTGCTATTAAAAACGGAATTAGTCCAGACTACAGTATAAGCTATTGTCAGCACGGTAACCGAAGTGAGGCTTTCTCCGGTCAACGTCGCTTTTTAGTCACCTTTGTGAATACTCCTCTGGTCTATCTACTGTGTAGCCAATGCAAAGTTGACTATAGCAGACTGTTTCCAGAAGGTGGCAGTGATTACGAAATTAGCCAGTGAACAAGCATTCTGATTTTGGTGTAATTCCCCTTTGTTGACGCGCTGTGGCACAGTTGGACCCGGAGCGGTACACCCAGGGCCAAACACAACGAGCTGCTGTTTGCTGTCTATTAAAAATAAGGCGCGGTTTGTTGATGTTGGTGTAATTTACTGTCAGCCCCTGAGGATCAGTCTTTTCCTGGGAAAGGTTTGGATTGATTCGTATTGTGTGAAATGACTCATTTTCAGCAGAGATGGACTGTCGAAGTGCACGTAAATCGCCCTACACCCCCTGCTCTCTACAATAGGAGAAGGGTCACGTTAGGCCGTTTGAATGATGTCATTTATGACGTGAAATTTTACAGGTAAGGCCTACAGAAGACATACTGTATGAACCAGCTTCACAGACATTATAAATGAATACTAAACTGAACTGTAGGCTTTTGAAAGGTCATGATAATCAGGATTAGGCTATACTTCCTATTCAATATCACACTAATAGCTTTTATGGTAGGCCTATCTATCCTGAATGATGTTGGATTTCAATTAACCGGTGATGAAATGTATGTTTAATCAAACATTCATACACAACACATGTAGGCTAATTTACATACCATTTAAAACGTCTACTCAAAATGATCAAAAACATGCTTAATTCATTTTCTTCATACAAATGTCCAACAGGATCTAGAAGGCGGGGCAGTCTGCCACTCTGATCCCACCGGTGTAATTACTAGGCTACCTTTCTCTCTAACTTTGTATGATTCTTGTATATTAAATATCACTCACATTTCTCGTGGATGTCCCTAAGGAAGTAAGGGTCATATGCATTGCGTGCGGGGCAACGGTCAAATGAAGCCTTAAATTCATTAAATGCAGCATTATGTTTTCCTTTTATGTGTCTTGTATCAACAGTGGCAGCAGTGAGACTCCCGTCCCAGAAGAGGGGGACAGATTTCCCTTTAACTTCAGCTCACCAGCTTCAGTGTTGTCGGGTCCTCAGCTATGCCAGCTATGCCATTCTGTCGTGTTGTGACACGCTGGCGTAGGTGTGTGTTGCCCTGGTCTGTGTGTTTGTAGACTAAATACATTCCTCTGCAGACTTTGGCAGTCATTGAGTATTTACCGTTCAACACGTCTTTAAGCTTTGTTCTGTCTTTGATGCTGCAGGTGAACTTGCAGAAACATGAAGGCAAATCTGCCCCTGGTCATGTAAAGGCCGAGATGATTCAATACCCACTGATAAACACACGGTGGCACTGTTGCATAAAACTTTGATCATCAGAAACTAAAGCCATCAAACAGGCCACAGACAGTGAAAACTTTAGGCCTACTGTCCTGCGCTGACAGTCCAGTCTGCAATTGTTATTATTTTGAAACAGAAAAAAATGTAATAGGAAAATCACTGAGTACTCATACTAAATACAGTTGCAAGACAAATAGCTAAGAAATAAGCAAAGTGGAACTCAAGGCAACTTTTTTAAACTGGAAAAAAAAAGGTTTTATTTTGAAACAATTCAAAATCCCAACATGGATTTGACGTGGCGCCTTCATCAGTGGGGAAGACAAAGCATTGTAATGTTCAGACTCATTTTCCCCCAAGACTTTACTAGTTTCTGTTTAAAACTACAGGATGTGGTTCATAATGGGCTGTGTGTGTGTGTGTGTGTGTGTGTGTGTGAGAGAGTGAGTGAGCGCACATAACTGTCTCTCACTCTCACTTCCTTTTCTCTCCCTGCCCTGTCTCTCTCCCTCTCCTCTACAGATGGTTTATAATTTGATTTGCTCACTGGGGCCATGTCACTGGTGGAGATGCTGCAGGATTGGTTTCCTTGGCAACCGCTCCTAGACTACAGATGGGATGTTGGGAAAGAGAGGTGTAGTTTGAACTATGAATGACCAGAGCAGATTATTTTCACAGTCGTCACCGGTAGTTCCCTTTTTCTTTTTCTTTTTTTGATAGTTTCAAGAAATAATGTGTAGGATGTAAATGTGATTCCAAGTAGATTGCGCACAAAGGAAAATTCTACCCACAAAACAGGAACCTGACGTTGTACGGCTCATGACTTGAGATCACTGCTGATCTATGCGGTCAGTTTTACATCAGGTCTCTGGCTAGCTCGCATCTGATCAATGTGTTGCCTAATCAAATGGTATCATTGCGGATTTAAGTATTCTTATAGACTTCAGGTCAGCCTACTGTGCAGTGTTAATTTGGCAAAACAGAAACTCTAAGATGGCAATTAACGAATAATCAATAAAGCAGTTATAGGCCTATAAAAGTAGACTATAGCCTAGTTTGCGGTTCTTATAACTAATGATTCAAAAGTTTATAAAAAAAATTAAAAAAAATTTAGGTGAAATATAGGGCCTCATAGTATAGTATAGTAGCCAAAGTCATTCAAAGTCAGTCATGTTTGGGAGGGCTGGTGCAGACTGAGGCTGTAGCGGATGACTTGCTCTGGGAATCTCCTAGATGTACTTGTTTACTCTTTCCTGTTCACATCACAGTGACTCTTTTCCTGTTGCTGAAGAGGATGTTGCCTGAATTCTGATACAGTGTGAAAACTGATACGCCTTAGACATTGAAACGTTATACTGAGGAGTGGCATTACATAGCCTATGTAATACATACAGTATCCATAGTGAGGACAGGTTCCTCACTTTCATTTTTAATATTCATATTGGAATTTAACGATGTTCCTTTCAGTGAAACTTGTTGATTTATCAAAATATGAACTGGAAAAATATTGATTCTTTATAAGAAAAAATGTTTAAAGAAAAATAACGGGTAAAATATGTCTGCAGTTTGGATGTAAACACCATAAGACTTTCCAGGACTCAAGATTTTGAAGTCTAGGTTCCAGTTTCCATTCAAGGTGTGCAGATATGAGCTCTGTGAACTATTCATGTCCATAATTGGCCTAAATTATCACTGCATCTGCATTTTGTGATGTGCAGTTATTTCATGATCAGATGTTAGAATAATCTAGAAATCATTATTAAGATTAAGATTATTATTATTATTATTATTATTGTTGTTGTTATTATTATTATTTATTTTTAAATACTTTCAAATACAAACCCAAGACTATCTAGATCACTGAAGACCAAGACCAAGGGGGGGGTTCTAGTCAACCCCGAGACCAGGGAAGGTCAAGACTTTTTCAAGAGCAATACCTAAATGATGAAACATACAAATTACAAGATCCACTCTATTAATTGTTATTTCTGAATGATGCAATATATTCTTCAGGCTAACAATTAAGTACGTGCATCTTGTAATTTTAATATTTCTTTCATTCTTTGAGATATTTTCGTTGGGTTGGGTTGGATAGGTACGGGTTGGGTAGGTCAGGGTCTTTGTGTTGTTTAACACAGAAATATCAAAGACAAGACAAATTCGGTCAGAGTCCAGAAGGCAAAATGCTGATTTGGAGTCAAAGATCAAACTCAAGTGCCAGGCTAAATCATATTATAATACTTCCATGGTGCTAGGCCTACAGCGCCAATTAAAGCTTGCCATGAAAATCAGACAAAACAGAAAAACTCGAGGAAAAAAAACGAAGAATCCACTCCAAGTGGATTTAGAAAAGGCCGGGGGCCTTGTATTTTTGTGGAAAGCTTGTCAAATTCCAGACGGGGATTTAGGTGGGCTATGAAGATTAGACATAGTTGATGAAGAATTAGGAGGGCTCCCCCATTTGTTTGCCACCCACTGAGCCGGTCTCATGATTTCTGCATGACCAGGCTTTGTATCTGAACTCCGTGCACATAGCCTTTTGTTCTCGCGCCCCCGGTGGGCAGCGCGATGGGCCAGCAGCGCTGCACAGAGAGTCCTTTCACCGGGACCGTTCGTTCTCCATCTCCAGTCCGTACAGTACGCGTTCTCGAGCACGTCCCCCTTCTTCAGTTGAGCGGAAATACATCTGCGCTGCTGCCACAGACATTACGACAACAAGCTAGAAGCCCACTGACTCGTTTCAATGGGAAACTTCGCATGCGCTTTTACGCGCAGGAGTGTATCCAAGCAAACTATGAGTAAGACGCGTGGGGTGTCGTCAAAGCACGGCAACGTGCCGGTAGACTTGTGCCGTATTCTATATAAACCGACAGATAGGAGGGAGTGTTCAACATTTGTCAAAGCAAAACGATCTGGACAAGATTGGTGAACTGGATACACCAAGGCTGGCACGAGTGGCACACATCCTGAGTAACGGTAAACAAACATTTCATTTTATTTACAATGCGGATGCAGTTAGGCACTATCAAAAACTGATGTCTTCACTTGTACATGTAAGCAGCCGAGTTCCATGTTCAATAATATATTCACATTATTAGAATGGAATTAATATCATGTAATAAGTTATTTTAACACAAAATCGAGTCATATCCCCTACAGCAGTCATCATCACTTGTTGCGCCTTTGCACAATATCGAATCTCTAGGCTACTTGGTATCTGTAGCTGTCCCTATTCACATATTAGTTTATATATTTATAATGAAAGGTAAAGTTACAATAACCCAGTCTGTAGAGTTAGCAGTATATTGCTTTCCTCTTTTGATTTCATAAGAGAGCACATGGAGGAGGGAGAGAGAGGAAGAGGAGGGAGGGGTTTACCATAATTTGAGTACTGACTTCTGTTGAATTCAGGGTGTGCAGAACAGTGTTTCAGCTGCTTGTGTTTCAGCTGCAGAGTGCTCTGCAGTATCTGAACCTATTAGATCTGTTCACACGCCTTATTGGTAAAATCTAGGCATCACTTTTAAGATAAATTATATATGGTTCATTGTATTATTCTGATGTTCAATTTCCAATTATGCATAATGAATTATTGTTGTGTGAATATGATAGATTGCTGTCATGTTTGTTTATTTTCAGGTTTTTCTGCTGACTGCACAAAGGTTTGTGTACATATTGAGTAAGAACCAGCTTAATAAGAACTTCAGATTGCACTCTGCGGTGTCCCTGAAGTGTTCTGGTGAATATCAGCTTCTAACACAGGAGCAAAGATGGAGAAGATGGAGGACGACAAGGTAATTAAGCATTATGCTGTTTGCCTTTTTATTGTTATTTCTATCAGCGCATGGGTTGTTGGTTTTGCCACCTTTGAACCCCGTGCATCTGAAGCGACAGTACAGTACCTGCACATTTGTGTAATTTTCTCAGATATTACATACTCGCTTGTCCCTATAGAGTTGTCTCACATAATTGCCAGTGTTTCCTGAGGAAGAGTGGTGGCCTGCTTTTTGCCATTGTTTATTTTTTCAGAGCCTGTTTCTGTCTGAACACCTCATAATGAATAAGAGCGCGATATTTACGAGTCACAGGCAGGCAATTCTGTACTTTTCCTTTCTGGCATGCAGTGGAACTGTGGATAAGAGTAGACTACTTAAGGACATGAGTAAGAGAAAAACAGTGGGAGAAGAGACTGCTGGATGGCATGTTTGAACTTGAGTGTGCTTTATTTTTTTTCGCTTTTATTTGCATGTTGGGAAGAGAGCAAAGAGGAGGGCGGACAGCTATGAGAGAGAGAGATCTGGGAAAGAGAATCCAGAGTGGGATAGACCAATTGTAACAGAATTAATATGAAGAGGATTAAGACATATTTCTATTATGCAATACAAGAGAGTATAATTAACCATATGGTGAACTTAAGATCTGAATATAAGTCTCATTATGTATGGCTTTAAGAAAACATCTAAAGCTACTGATTATTCCTCCTCTATCCCTCTAAGCCTCTATAGAATTATCCCTTGATCACTCACTCTGTGGTTTGTCTTTTGAAACCAGTTGCATACACTGTTGCCTCTTTTTCATGGGTGTTAGGTAAGACTTTCCTGACAACTGTTTTAGTGAAACTGGAGTGTTTGCCTATAAGCATGCACTGCTGAAGGATGTTTGCGCAAAATGAGCATTGCTGTAAAGGGAACTATCCAATTAAACACTTTTTGAGTAGATATATCCCCTTTTAGAGGTCAATGCACTACAGCTACTGAACAGAGAACAGTGTGAATAGGAGGTTTTGTGATGGGGAATGCTGGTTTGAGATAAGGAGAAATGAGAAAGGAGCAATGCAATATAGGAAAATATATCAAAGGAGGAAGAAAATGGTAACTGTGTGAAACTGGAGGGAGAAAGATACATGTATACTGAATAATGAGGGAGAGAGATGGCGAGAGGATACAAATGTGGGAATGGAGTGTTGAAGAAAAGGGAGGGGTCAGTGCAGAGAGAAAACCTTGACTGCCGAGAGAGACAAAGATGATGACACAGGGTCATGGTATTGGGAGTAAAACTATCAGGATTACAATAATCTGATTTCAATACAATGAATGAATGAAATTTTATTTTCATGTCATGCCAAATTAGTGGCCCATCCCACATGAGATTACATGGCGCAGTGTTTTGCAAACAAAAAAAATCGCCATATAGGGCAAGCCTCAGATGGAGAGGGAGCCGCCCATTTGTAACTGGTGCAGTTAATCAAAAACATGTTTGAAGTAAAAAAGTAATTTAGATTGTGAGATGACAGACACTAACATGAGTTAACACCTGTTGAAATGGTTGTTACTAGTACTAGATACTAGTTTTAGATTATTATAATAGCACTGTTTGAATACAGTATGTGCAGGGGAATCATATTTTCATTCATCTACACATCCCATTGATATTGGATGCAAAATAACCTGAAAGTATTGAAAGTAACAAAGTTAAGGGAGTGAAACGGCAGGCGTCCATTACCAGAATGTTAGACATCAGATCAGATCAGATCAGATCAGTCACACACACACACACACACACACACACACACACATCTGAATGATTTATGTGTATGTGCATTCAAACTATGAACAATGTATTCTAGAATATGGATCAATATTTACAGAACTACATAGTGCTCACTTGATAACTTGTCTAACACACACACACACACACACACACACACACACACACACACACACACACACACACACACTATAATTAACAAATCAATTGACCCCATAGGATCTCTGAATAACCGATATTATAGATTATAGTTACAACCTGTGTAGTGCTCTTGACTCACTCCTCCACTCCCTTGTTTAGAAATAGGCTACTATTATATGAGTAGGTTGATTTGACACTGCACTCTCATTGTGTAAATCTTGCTCAACATGAACATGTCTCTGCAGATGCAATTGGTGTTTCTGCATCAGACTCTCTCTGTCTCTCTCTCTCACACACACACACACACACACAAACACAACTACACACCCACACACAGACAAACAGTTTCTCTCATCCAATCCCCTCTAGCGACTGTCAGTGCCTGTTGAATGGGGCTACGCCTCACACAAACCTGGCATGGCTTATATTCCTAATATTACACTAGGTTATCCCAGGTGATCTCATGGCAAAAGTCAAGGGTGGTGTGCAAGACCGAAATGTGAAAAGTAAAACTAAATCTGTTTCCATTTAACTTGACGGTGATAATAAAAGCTAGCAACCATGTTGACAACACATTTACCATCTTAATGTGATTAAGGTGCTCAAATGTTAGGTCATTTCTTTCTTAATATTCGTTATTTGCCGCTGTCTTACTAGCCCATTGTGTTTCCCCTTTATCATGCATGCAGTATTTCCTGCGTCCCAAACCGGATTACAATATCTGTCATCGTAGATTACAAGATCGTAGCACCAGTACACTCATCTTGTTTTAGTCCTTACTGTGCTGCAAGGCCATGGTGTCCTTCTGAGAAACATACTGTGTGCTCGATTCCAACTATCTCTATCTCATTGTGGTGCACCATGCTCTCTTATCAGTCCAGCATCGTTAGCCCAACCGATTCAGTACTTTCCCATGTATGTTTAGAGTTAAATGGGTATCACCATAAAGCAGATAGACTGTCATAGATAGGCATGGCCTCATTTCAGAGCTACGGTGGTTCATGGTAATGTGGAGCAGCTCCAAACATTCCATTTTAATAACAAATTTGTATTGATTTTGTTGCCACTCAGGTACCTGAAGTAATCTGTCTAAAAAAAACATAAAATAAAAAGGAGTTTGCTGAGCATATGGGAAAGAACAGAGAGTTCAGCTCAGGACAGGGAGACGTTCTCTTTGAACCGCCCCATGCTTTCAGAAGATAGTATCCACTCACTGAAGTTTGTCTCTTTATGCATTGATCCTAATGTTCTGAGCACATTCAGTACGCAAGTTAATGATGTTTCAAGAATTTGTTGTTTATCTATGTAGATAGTGATATGACTTATGATGATGTAGAGTCTACATCATCATATCACGATGTGAGACACAGTGTATCACATCGTGGAGATACAGTAGGGAGAAGCTCTTAGTGCCTGTCTCTGCAGATAGAAATGTTGCTAGACATGTTTGTTTCTGAATTCCTTGCGATTACCAGTTGTGCTACACAGTGTATTCATTTGTCAGTAGAGATTGTGAATGTTTCACTGATGTTGTATTGTTAAGGCAGTGTGGAAACAGGGGCAGCTGAATTAAAATGGATGATTAAGATGGATTTCCTTTCATAAATAAGCCTATTAGGACATTATACTCTGATTATCAATGTAATCTATAATGCCTTTGTCAACGTTCAGAATTTCTGTGACTGTGACGCAAAAGTACAAAAGAGATGTGGTATTCATGTAGTTCTTAAATCAAAGTGAAACTTTGGATGGGGGTTTCCATTTTTGGCCCAGTGCCTCCACATAGTATGGCGTTTCATTTAAACCAATTACTCAGTTCTGCTTGGTTGGATACCTTTACATTTTGCAAATTTCACTCCCCAGCAAGCCCTGCCATGTAAAGGATTGTATTAGCTAGTTGTTATGAGCTAAGTCCACCTTAATTCCAAAACCAGCAGGAAAAAAAACATTAATAATAGGATGCAGTCTTGATTCTCACAGGGCGTCTTTAGCTACTTAGCTGAGAAATACACCAGAATTGCAAAACATAGTGCCGTTACAGTGTTGTAACACCCAGCTTTGGCAGTAAATGCTACACAGAAAACTGAAGAATGGGAGGGAGAGCAGATGTAGAAAGGCTCATTGTGTGTAATTACCACTGTCACTATAAACAACAAAAGCTTTGTAGACTCAGGAACAGGCCATGTCCACCATTCAAACTGAGGGAATGATTGTACATCAGCTCCATCCGTTCATTGTTTTAAGTTTCTTTCTTCCACCATATTTTTTCATATTTGTTTGTCTCTTTTGTCTCTCAACAGCCAAAGAAGAGGGTAACCTGTTACCTCCTCTACTGTGTTTCAACAGCAGTCATTGGCTCACTGCAGTTTGGCTACAACACTGGGGTCATCAATGCACCCGAGCAGGTGTGTGTGTTTCTTTATTTGTGTAAGATTTCTGGCATTATCTCATGGCATGAGCACAAAAAGACAGTCATGATCAATACCCCACTCATCAATACACACCACAATCTGCCATGTTGTTGCCATGTTGTGGCAAAGTGCCGACCACTCAACCAGATCAATGTAATGGATGTTTGGTGTTCCATGTTTTATTACAGGAGGGACAATCATTAAGGGAGTGGGCACTAGTTGATGCAATATTACATCATCTCTCATTTTCTGATAGTAAATATTGCAGTATCCACTAAAATGATCTAAAAGACACATTTATAATTGGATGTGCCTCTTTTGTGAACCAGTTTAGCACTTTAAGGTTGCTGTTATGTATCTGTGGTTTTGCATGTTGGCCTAACTGTATACCGGAGCTAGGTTAGAAGTATGGCGCAACATGAGTGTAATGATTTTATGTGTCTTGAGTCCCTCATTTGTGGGCACATGATAGTGTTATGACAATACCAAAAGCTCTACTGCCCCCATGTGGATGTGTCAAAAACACTCAGCTTCAAACAAGCATACGCCCTACACGCCCTACACCCAACCACATAAAACAAATGCTTTCTTAAAAGGGGCCACCGCTAACCCCGCCACCTTCTCTGTTGGTCTGACAGAAACTGCGTAGGTTCTTCCAGAATGTGTCTATGGAGCGATATGGAGAGCCTTTCACCCCAGGAGCCAACACCATGGTGTGGAGTTTTGCTGTGGCCATCTTCAGTGTGGGAGGCATGGCAGGGTCCTTCTCTGTGGGAGCCATGGTCAACAAATTTGGCAGGTGAGAACATCAGAAGTACATACATTGTGCTGCAGTAAATAGTGTAAATGTAAATGGCAGATAGTAAATCAACTCAGTCCACTTTACGGATATTCTCAGGCTTTTATTAAACGTGACACTTCCTCTGGTGAGCATATACCAAAAACAGTCATTTCTCTTTAATATTTTCCTAATGCACACTATTCAGATATTGTGTTTTTATAGTTGCGCTCACTTTTTTCTCTCTCTCCATCTCCTCCCCCTTTTACCTATGTCCTCCCTTCTTCCATCTCTCTCTGTATCACCAGGCGTAAGTCCATGCTGCTAGTCAATGTCCTTGCCCTGGTGGGCGCTGCTCTGATGGGACTGTCCAGCCTGAGCCGTTCTTTTGAGATGGTCATTATTGGCCGGTTGATCATCGGTCTGTTCTGTGGTCTGTGCACCGGACTGACGCCCATGTACGTAGGCGAGATCTCTCCCACCGCTCTCCGAGGCGCCTTCGGCACTCTGCACCAGCTGGGTGTGGTTATTGGCATCCTGGTGGCACAGGTATGAGGGCCTGACATGAAGTTATCAACAACGAGTTAATTGAACTTTTGCTAAAAGAACTTGATATTACCGAAATTAATCCAATTTGTTTCATTTGGCTAAAGTCTCGTGCTCAACTAAAACCATTACAGATAGCTTATCCCTTGCTGCCTGCGTGTTTTAGATCTTTGGTCTGGAGTTTCTGCTGGGCTCAGAGACCCTGTGGCCTCTGCTGCTGGCTGTGACCGCCCTGCCTGCCGTCCTGCAGACCATCATGCTGCCCTTCTGCCCCGAGAGCCCCCGCTACCTCCTCATCGTCCTCAACCAGGAGGAGGAGGCCCGAAAAGGTCAGGCTGGAGACAGGCCTCTGTTCAGGGTTTAATGAGACTGATGAGTCATGCATACTTAATGATCTGCGGATTGAAACATATAATGTAGATGGGGTGTGATTGTGATTTATTGATATTTTACCATCTAACATGATGTTTCATGCCTCTCCTGACATTAACATTGCATAAGAATGTACTCAATTTCCTTCCATCCCTTCTTCCCCCTCTAGCGCTGGTGCGTCTGCGCGGCTGTGAGGATGTGAGTGATGACATTCAGGAGATGAAGGAAGAAGGGATGAAGATGGCCATGGAAAAGAAAGTGACTATCCCCGAACTCTTCCGCTACCCAGCCTACCGTCAGCCAATCATCATCGCTATCGTCCTCCAGCTCTCCCAACAGCTGTCTGGCATCAACGCCGTGAGTAGACAACATATCCCACAATGAAGCACAATGGAAATAGGGATGTCTAAACTGACCTCAAAAATATTACTTTCAAGCAGTCAGAGAATACGCAGAAATGAAATATATTTGTTCTGACAGGCGAATGACAGAAGATGCTGCAAGGCTGGTACTGGCGCTTGGCTACTGGTGCTTTGCTATTCTGAGATAAAAAAACAAATGTTAGATTGACTGGAATGAATTGAATCTACTAAGGTCAATGGAAGGAGATAAGCCACAGTGGTATTTACTGGATATTGCGTTAATAAGGTCACTTCACCAGACTGACTATCTGTGTTAGTGGTAGCTGCATTTGGCCTGGCAATCACAGTAAAGCTGCCGCGGCCTGCGGCTAAAGGCCAGGACTGCAGCATCGATTGAACTCAGACAGACACATTAACCCCCATCATCCCTATCGCTCCCTAGACAACAACAGCAGCCAGTAGATTTATATATAATATACACTACCAGTCAAAAGTTTGAACACACTACATTTTTCTTTATTTTTACTGTTTTCCACATTTTAGAATAATATTAAAGACATCAAAACTATGAAATAACACAAATGGAATTATGCGGTGACCAAAAAAGTGTTAAACAAATCAAACCTATCTTATATTTTAGCTTTTTTAAAGCACCAAATACCCTTTGCCTTGATGGAAAGGCAAAGGCTTTGGAAAGAAATTCATACATAGGCATCAACTTCACTATTTATATTTGTCTAAAAAACAAATTTCAAGCATTTAAGCATAAGCCTTTAGATCAAAATGTCTTTGAGATAATGAAAAACATACATTCCATCAGGTGTGTCCAAACTATAGTGTATCTTATATATCTCTTGAAAATATATGTCTGTAATTATTCCTAAAGCTGCATATTTATGGTGCCAGGAAGAAAAACAATAATAAGCCTCTCCTTTTCTTTCTCCTCTCGCAGGTCTTCTACTACTCCACAGGTATATTCGACACTGCCGGTGTGACCCAACCCATCTATGCTACCATTGGAGCTGGAGTGGTCAACACCGTTTTCACTGTGGTCTCTGTAAGTGTCTTGCTACTTGGTTGGTGTCTCAGTACATCACATTTACAGAGCTTGTTTTATGTGTCTTGGACGTGTCATTAATCACTCCCTTGTTTGGACACCAGCTCTTCCTGGTTGAAAGGGTGGGGCGAAGGACCTTGCACCTGATTGGACTGGCTGGAATGGCTGTCTGCGCTCTGCTCATGACTATCTCCCTCTCTTTGGTGGTGAGTTTATGTTGCTGTCTTCCTCATGTCCTGCGACTCTTTTCTTACAAAATGAAAACATCTCCATAATGATCCTTCCTCCAGTCCTTCACCCCATATATCCCTCCCCTGTTCTTTCCCTCATTCTCTCTTTCTTTCTCTCTCCGAGCAGAGGACCAACCAGTCTTTGAGCTACCTGGCCATAGTGGCAGTGTTTGGCTTTGTTGCCAGTTTTGAGATGGGTCCGGGTCCCATCCCCTGGTTCATTGTGGCTGAGCTCTTCTCCCAGGGCCCCCGGCCTGCTGCCATCGCCGTCTCCGGTTTCTCCAACTGGACCGCCAACTTCCTGGTGGGCCTGGGCTTCCCTAAACTGGAGGTATGGGCACATTTACTATGCCTAAAGCTTTAGATGTGCAGTTATAGAGTTTGACTTGTTGGATAGTCAGAGCACAGTTGAATAACTTGGATTTTTAGGGGTTCATGTCCCGTAGGGGCTGAAACCCTATTGTTTTTGTACTGGTACTTTATTATTATTATTTTGTGTTATTTTTACTTTCACTGTTTGATTTCTTAGGGACAATCATCTCTGTCTTTGTTGCCTGTGTCAGTACTTCAATTTGTTCTACAGTCTAACAGCAAATCTCTCTCTCTCCACCTCTCAGGAACTGTGCGGCCCTTATGTCTTCATCATCTTCATGATTCTCCTCATCATTTTCTTCATCTTCACCTTCCTGCGTGTGCCTGAGACCAAAGGAAGGACCTTTGATGACATTGCCCAGGGATTTGCTGCCAGCGCGGGGAACCCGTCCCGCTCCCCGGTTCCTGAGGGGATGCCTGTGCCGGAGAGCAAAGGACCTGAACCTCTTTCCCCCACAGAGAAGTTTCCTATGGTGGATCTTCCCCCAGAGAAGTCAGGAGCACCACTAAGCCCTTAGAGAGCAGGGGGAGGAATTAGGGTACAAGACACACAACAGGTTTCAAGCTCATAGATACCGCAAGGAGTTATATTTCACAATGTTATTGTCCGTTTACAAAGGACACTTCAAAGACAGGATTAGTGATAGGCAGTGTTATAGGCAGGGACAATGAAATGAAATGAAAGAGCAGCTTAGTGGCGAGGAGTATGCTTAGACAACGTCTACTCATGGGGATTCATGTGTTAATACAGAAACAAGGTTTTAGTTTTTAATCTTCTCTTGTTAATTGTGTGCCTGTTTAGGGAAAGTTATTTCTCATCAAATTTTTAATGACTGTTTTTAGCTGTTACAGATGCCAAAATAATTGATGACATTCAGTGTAAGCCTGCTTTGACATGGGCCAAACTTAATTGAATTACCACTACTTAATCTTTGTTGACATTCCAAGTGCCAGCCCCCTGCATATTGCTATATAAGAGGATCAGCATATGTTCAGTGTTAAGCCCCAGGTCCTGAACTGCCCCTGGTGCTAAAGAGGGTGTAGGATTTGGGGTTATATGTATTAAGGTCAAGCTAGGAAAGACGGTTTTCAGAGCCCAGTAGTTTGACCCAAAAAGGCTGACTTGGCGTCCTGTCTGCCTGCCTGGTGCGTCTTGATCCCACGCGGGGGGAACTTTGTCTTCTTGAGCAGACAGACTAAACATGGAGGAGATAGCAGCTCCTCTCTTCAGGCGTGCCAAAACACTGCACTGACTATAGACTTAAACTAAATAGATCAAGGCATGCAGAGGATGTTGGTTTACAGAAGAAGGTTTTATGTCAGCTCTGACTGCCGTCCTGTAGTGCGTCTTCCCCTGAGAGTAGAAGGTGTTTGTTCCTGTGTGTCGTCTGAATGCAGCAGTCCCCACACATGAGGATAATTCAGTAGATTGGTCCAGTCTGCATCAAATTAATTATTTGTATGGGAATGTAGCGTAGACTGGCACCGCCAAGCCTTAACAAGGTTTCCCTTCAGGCTCACTCTTCTTAAAACCAAAACCGAACCTCTTGTGTCTTATGATTTCACAACAGTGCCAGGCCAGTATGAGAGAAGAAAAGTAGTTGCAGTACTTTACAATATTCATCACAACCGTTGGATATGAAAGAGTACATGCGGCATTTCGATGCCCCGAAACTCAGGTGGCAAATCGTGTTTTGTACTTTAGGGCTCAGGATCAAAGGCTTTGAACTGTTATGGCATAGAAGATGCATTTATCTATCATCGTACTTGAAACTCCTTTGACATCAGTATGTAACTGCTTGACTGCTGCCTTACAGGTCATGAAAAATATCTTGCAATCTCTAAAAAAAAAAAGTATTAACTCAGATCAAAAGCACTTGTCAATGTTAATCAGTATTTTATAATTTGAGGGATGAATAGAAATAGATGGACTCAAAATATTTTTTTCTGTTAAAATCTTTAGGTAACAGGTATCTTGATCTAAAGGACATGTTCCAGCAAGACATTATCCATTTGGGGGGGTTAAGTAGGGTAGAAACACTAAATGAATGAATTTATTGCTTGGGTGACACACAGTAGGTATCTTATCGCCTGTAATTGCTTGTAATGGTCTGAAATCATCTGTGGATAATGTGGAACCTCTAGTAATCATCATGATTACTTAGTATAACATGACATACATGGTTAATGATATCTTGTCAATGTTTACACAGCATGTGTGATTAATCTTCGGTCAGTAGCTATCTGTTTGCATCTTCATCTGGACGTACGCACACTGATAGCCAAGCACTTGTCAACATTTGAGCTTACAGCAGCTTTTCATCTAGCATTTGCACTTTGGCAGTCTGATTACTTTTTAATGATTGTTGAAACTGTGTGTGGCGCTCTGTTAAATGTAAATATATGTCTTATGATGTGTAGGGTTATGGTGGCGTTTATTCTTCATAATCCATGTTACATCCACTCAGTTTCTGATATTTCTTGAACTGGAAATACTGTGTTGCTATGTGAATGTTACTGTGTTGCTTTGCCATTCTCCACAGTATAGTCATTGATATTTCACAGCATCTTTTTAATGTGTATATTTTAATGTGTATATTAATCGAATTTAAAAGTAGAGAGGGCTTAATGTGCATGTGTGTGTGTGTGTGTGTGTGTGAGAGAGAGAGAGAGTTAGATGAGAATTGACCTATACTGTATTGCTATTATAATAGCTTCTTTTTCCCCTGTTGTAATAATATAATGAGTCACACTTGCTTTGAGCAACTAAAAGGAAATAAAATTGTCCATCTTTTAAGGGAATGTGTGACTTGAATTTTGAACAAAAACACAACTTTCTGTTTTGTTTTTTTATTAATAGTCAAAGCTGGTTTGTTGTCATGCATGTTTAATGTAACTGCAGTTGGTGTCCTCTTCGTGCTTAAGTGTAAGTGTGGGAGGTTTGTCTGGTATTTTGTCTGGTACCAACTTCTGCACTGTGGCAACTACATTTCCTTTTCTGCACCGCGGCAAAACCTCAAAAGCTCTTGAGCAGTTACTTAACACTGTACAGCTAACCGACACTCTGAAACACTGAAATAAAGCCATGAGTTACCAAACTGAAAACCGGAGAGTTCAGTTTCTTCTGTGGCTGCTGTGACATTACAGTTGGATTGAAAATATGTATTCATGGTTGTGTTGTCATTTTTAGGGTTGCGTGCGTGAGGTGGAGCGGGACGTTATGAGATCAGATTTCCTCTTGGGTCAAACAGCCTCAAAAGCCAAACCAGAGCACATGTAGCGATGTAAGAGGGTATTTACCTTAAAGGGATATTACGTTCTCAAACTCAAGAAAAGTCAAAGCCTATGATGTCAGTGAATTGCATTGCCTGAGGTAGTTGAAGGCTTTTTTTTTAAGAAGGAGACTGCGCAGTCCACTTGCCTTAAGTATTTTTATCTATTTAGACAGTTGGGGAGCAGAGAGGCAGACATTACAGAGAAGGCTCTGGTGGGATTCAATCAGGAAACTTAACCACCTGAATATCAAGTCATTTTCTCATACCTTCTCATGCCATGTGGATGTTTTTTAAGTGGGTCTATAGGGATCAACAAAGAAAATCTTGGAAAATAGTAGGAAAATGTCTATTCTTGCAGAGTAACAACCTATGAATGGATTTGGATGAGATTCCCCCATAATGGCTGGAGGACCGGTGATCCATTTCCCTCTTTACTTTACCTTCTGTACCTTATACCCCCCCAGAGCGCAGCGCCTAGGGTAAAGGGCCCCCGGCCGGCCTGGAATGGGGCCATCTAACTGTGTCAAGCCAATAAGCAGCATCTCCCTGGAAGAGTCTACTGAACTCTAAGTCATTGCAGTGAACTGGGGCATGAAAGCCTATCAACAAGCTGCAGTACTGCGGTCTGACCAGCGAGAGGCATACATGGACTGGGGGGATGACGGGATGTTCAGCACTGTGTGTGTGTGTGTGTGTGTGTGTGTGTGTGTGTGTGTGTGTGCGTGTCTAGATACTGTCTGGATGAGCAATCCTGTGAGGCGAGGAGTGTGTCTGGGAGACAGGGGGGGGGGGGGGGGGGGGGGGGGGTGTTAGGAAGAGGAGCAGTAAGCCACATGAAGGATGGAGAGCATCCAAAAATGTGTCTAAATTATGTTTATTTTCCATAAAATATAACAGAGAGAGAGAGAGAGAAAAAAAAGGAAAAGAACTTGGGCACTCTCACATGCCACAGCTTGAAAAATGCAAGTTTGTACAATATTCAGAAATGTGAGGGATGCCACATCTCCATGCTGCGTCTGTCAGTCTGTCAGTCTGCCAGTCTGCCAGTCGGCCCTGCAATAATTTGTGTGTGAGGTATTGAAGGAGAGCTGGAAAGGACATTGTCTGGCGTGTCTAGACAGTTCTTCTAGAGACTAGCCAAACTTGTTTATTCTTTTTTTCCATCTCTCTCTCTCTCTCTCTCTCTCTCTCTCTTGTTCTCTTTCTCTCGTTCTCTCTCATTCTCTTCTTCTCTTTTTTTGCTCTCTCTCTCTCTCTCTCACACACACTCTCTTTTGGTCTCTTTCTTTCTTTCTCTCACTCTCTCTCTTGGTCGCTCTCTCTCGCTGTCTCTGTGACAACAATGGGTTGTTTACTTCCTCACTTGGCATAGTACTTATTGTATGTGCTGCTGTCTCGGTTTTGCTCTGTAAATATTTTTTCTCCTCCCATCCATCCATCCATCTCTCTCTCTCTCTCTCTCTGTCTCTCTCTCTCTCTCTCTCTCTCTCTCTCTCAGATAAAGAGAGCAAACAGACTCCGCCTCCTGGCCCCCCTCCTTGCTCTATCACACGCACTCATTCTATCTCCCTCTTTCCCTCTCTTTCATGCTCTCTCCCTCCCTCTCTCTGTTAGTGTCATTCTGTAGTGGAGATGTGGAGTGTCTTTCTGTCTCTCTGTCTGTTTCTCCAGCCCAATTCAGCTGAGGAAGGTAAGAACTAACTTATACTAACTATATCAAATCTGTGATCACAAGTGTGAGTAGAAGTATTGCACGTTTTGTTTATCGGTGATGGAGAGTTTACGCAGCGCACTCGTTGTGTGCTTTGTGTGTCCACAAGCGAAGGATGGACACTTGGTACGCTTCTGTATTATGTCTTTAAGTATATGCAGAGGCTCTGTTGGGAATTCTGGGCACCTTGACAAGGTGTGAAACTCAAGCACATAAGGCCAGAGGACCATGAGAAAGTGCGATTCATCCAGACTTTTCAGGGCTCCACCTCCAGTTTGGGACCCCTGAATAATTACCACCTTTTCCCCCGCTCATGCAGCCCTTTGAGTGTGTTAGTTTTGTGTGCTCTGCGTGTGTATTATTGTGTTTGAGTGTGACTGTGCGCACGAGTATGTTTGTGTGTGTGTATGAATGCACATGCTTGCATCTGTGTGTGTCACTGTGGCAGCACATCAGATAGGACTTTGTTGGCATGGAAGTGCCAGGTGCACACTGGGGCCTGTCAAGCTCTCACAACAAAGGAATATGAAAATAGGGCAGGGGCCAAATGAATAATAAGTTGCATAACCCCCTTCTCTTTGCCTATGTACTCAGTGACACCCCCCCACCCCCACCCGCGCGCCACTCATGATCTCATGGATGTGACAGCCAGAGACCCCCGCCCCCTCCCAGTGCTGCTATCAGTGCCCCTTTCTCCAGAGTCTCCTCACTGGATGTGCCTCCTCTTCTCTCGCCCTCTTAACTCTTCACGCCTTGTCTGTATAAATGGAAATACTATATGTCTTAAAAAGAGAGAGAGAGAGAGAGAGAGAGAGAGAGAGAGAGACTGTGGGGGGAGCCTGCATAGCTAAACGAAACTACATGCATGAAGTATTCTGTCAGATTGGAGTGGGTTGATTTGAGAAACCTGAGTAATAATTTGATGACTCAAGCTGTCATTATGTCCTTGTGTGCATGGTCTGTGTGTGTAAGTGTGTAAGTGTGTACGTCTGAGCGCACATCTGTGTATACCCGCGTGTGCATGTGTATGCATACTTGTACGTGCATCTTCTGTCTGTGTCTGCCTATACATAGCTCCTGCTCCTACATCCTGTCCCCATCACTTGAGGAGGCTTCAGCAGTCAGCAGCACGCAATTACTCTCAAAGGACTTGGCTGTATGGCTGCGTTGGAAAGGGCTGCAATGTGCAACTGTTCACTCTCACTCTCCTGTTGGCTTTATAAAGGTGTTTATGGCTGCTAGGTGTGTCTGTGTGTGTGTCAGTAATAGTCCGTAACTGAGGGAACTTAAATCTTGGCCTCATGCCACAGATTTGAGCTGCGTTTGTAACAGATGGTCTGGACTAAGATGAGACAGAGAGAGAGAGAGAGAGAGAGAGAGAGAGAGAGAGAGAGAGAGAGAGAAGGGAATGGGCCGCACAGTGTTACTGGCCTACTGACTCTGTTTGTGTAATTGAAAGAGAGCTCTCCATAATACAGTATTAACCCAATAGCATGTAAAACCACATAAAATGAAACATCTAGTTATGCCACGGACGGAGGATTTGGCGGCTGCGGCGGCTTTGAGTGAACGTCAGTAAATGACGTGTCTGTCTGGACTGGCTGGCTATGGTTTGTCTGTTAACTGATATGTCTACTGTTTACTGTCTACTCTGCTGCTGTCTCTATGTGCTGAAATAATATCTGTGTTTCCATGACTGTCAAAACCTATTGTGCGTTGGGAGTAGATGCCATTACTTGTGTATTCAGGCTAAGTGTATTTGTCCTTTGTGCTTTGCAGCTGAGAGTATGAAAGTTAGCTGCATCTATGTGTGCAGAAAAGCTAGAGAGCATGTGAGTGACAGGGCAATGGATTTATCACTTACACATCACACAAGTGTTGAAGTGTACGCCCACATGCATTGTTGACGTGAGGTGTTGATGTGAAGCTACAAGGCTGTCCTCTGATTCACTAGATCTGTACTGAGGATTGCGTGTTTCCATCGGATTAACACAGCACACTACTGTGGAAGCCTGTACAGGAGGAACACCTGATGCCCCTCCAGCATTTTTATGTCATGGCTGAGTGGAGCTGCAGTGATGCTCATTGAGCTATGTATGTCCTTAAATTAACCTAGTATCATCCGTGAAATTTATGTCATAACCCATAAGGTAATCTCTTCTGATTTTCATAACACGTGTGGTGGAAAGAAAATAAGCTTCTGTTGGCATTTAAATTGTGCATAGGCTACTAATTTTACTGTCTTATATTAATTCCAGTGTCAATATATATATTTTTTTTTCTGTATGAAATCCAAACAACTCAAAAGGTTTTGTTTGTGTAATCTGTAACGGAATAGGCCAAAATATGCTACTGTTAGCTGTATGGGCCATATAGACCTTCAGCCATGTTGACATTCTCACTCTAAGGTCATCTGGACCAACTTTCCTGCATTCAGTTAGTCTGGAATTAATTGGGTATTAATTAGGCAGATTACCAGCCTCATCCTGGGTGTGATAAGCCGTCTGTTTTGGACCTGATACACTGGAGAAAGTGTGATAAAAATATGACACGCTTGTCACAGTGGGAGTTCAACGGGACTGGTGCCACTAACAGCAGTTAAAGGCTGCCAGCCTCTGTCCCCCCGGCCCGCACTGGCACCGGGTCGCATGAAGAGAGGAGTCACGTGATGGAGCGGAGGACACAGCATCCCCATCACGTCCGCTGACACCGTGACCCCAAGGTGTGACCAGGCTTTGTTTTTAGCAGTTGAGCCACGTTTTTGCATCTCATTATTACAAGCAAAAGGACTTTCTGTGTGAGCTGGGAGGCGTGGTAGCGTGGCAGTAGGCCAGTTTTCCACAAATGAGTCACACATCTGCCTATTTGTGATATGAGAGGTTGAACCCTTCAGGGGATTGGGAGCCAAGACTCTCTGCCCTGACTCAGTCAGTGCAATGGCAGATACCGTCGCAGATAATATGTGGAGAGGCAATGAATTAGAGCCAAAGCCAAACTGAAATATGAATGCATGGTATGGACTATTGTCACAATAATGGAATGAGTATGCAACTTTGAAATTTTGCATTAAAGCTGCACTAGGCAATTCACATGTTGGCAGCCCCCAATGGAGCAAGAGCTAATTGTTTGAATTTTGAGGACTGCAATATCCAGAAATCATGTAACGTGATATCAGTAACCTGCGCACTCCAAAATCTTTTCTTCTTAGTGGCCAGTAGGGGTGGAGATGGTGAAGACATTTTTTTTTACAGCAGGTTCAGCCAGTGAGTCCACCTTTCTGTTGATGGAGTGCTCACTGCTGTTTAGGAGCAAGTTTTGTATTTCGTTCTTAAGTTTTGATTCCTCACTAGCTACTACTACACCAAAGTTTGATTTGGGCAAATAGGGTGAATCTACAGGGTCTCGTTTAGGAGTTATGGGACACATTTCTCTTTTGTAGCCCCACTGTGTGATTGAGGTTGATAATACGGGAGTATTTTTCCACAAAATTTTGTCTAGTTCAGCTCTATCTTTCAGTGAATTCCGTCATGATTGGTACTTGCTTACCAAATGGAGGCTTTTCTAAACCTAAAATTCAGTCACAGCCAGAATGTGTCTAATCTGGTCTAGAGCTGATTGTTCTTTGTTTGAAACAAGGAGCCTTCGCCTCCAGGTACAGTAATCAAAGGTTTGAGATAAGAGGGAGGAAAAGCTGAGGAAAATGTTAACATTGAATAGGTTACGAGAAGCCAGCCGCCTGAATGGGAAACCACTCCTACTTTTTTTGTCATCAAGAAAGAGGTTCAGTTTCTTCCAAATGAGCAATGTCCTCCTACCTGATCTTGTTGCTGCCTGTTCAGAGATTTCTTCATTACAGGCTTTGCTCCGTCATCTATCATGGCTTAAGTGCTGTATGTTCCAGCAGCACTTTCATTCAGCATAACCGCGAGAGAAGTTTTGATAACTCCCTCTGACATGTGCATGCTTATTTCTGGAATCACGTTAATCCCCCTCCTTCCTCATTCCTCCACCCTCCTCCTCCTCCTCCTCCCCCCCCTCCTTCTTCTCCCTCTGTCTCTGCATATCACTCTCTCCCTGTGGTTGTTGGTAATGATGGTTTTGGGGTAGGCCATGTCCTTGGCTGACTGTCTGTGGGTGGGAGCATCTGGAGCATATTAAGAATGGGTGGAGATGGGCGGATGAGTGGACACAAGACAAAACACAACCTGACCGCTGCTTAGAATGCTTGTAGGCTTGGACTGTGGGAACATTTGTGAATATGTGTGTGTGCGTGTGTGTGTGTGTGTGAGTGTGTGTGTATTACTGTTACCCTAAGCCAGTACCTGTGGATGTTTGTGTGTTTGCTTTGCAAGGCGTGAGTGGCTGAGCTCCAATGTGTGAATATATTTTTTTGCAGGTGCATTTAGTTAGTTCTCCCAGATGGTGTTGAGGCATTATACACACACACCTCTACTCTACATTAATATTAACACCGATTTTTTTTGTTTTTTTTTGTTGAGTGTCAAGGGGCTCTATTGCCTGGAAAGTGTGGCAAAGTAGCATACATCTGCTGTCAAAGAGGCGTGACATGAAAGACAGCGCTACACTTAGCACCGGAGAGTGTCAGAGCATGCATGACCACACAGAGAGGAAAGTGTTGGGTGGAGAGAGACGGATTGAGAGAGCAGAGAGGGTCACTCAGCTGAAGTAGTGAACACTCCAGCGGCATTGGGGACAGTCATAAACTAATGCAGGTCACCTCTGCACCGTAGAGCAGAGCGTTCACACCCACAGCAGAGAGCGAGAAAGAGGGGGAAAAGAGCGAAAGATGCATATGCACGCACACAATCTGTCTCCGTCCTCCCCTCATCCCCCTCTCTTTCCTGTTTCATAATCGTGCCCCTTTCTTTCGGATCTACTTTCTCTCTCTCTGTCTCTTTCTTCCTTTCTTTCTTTCTTTCTTTCTTTCTTTCTTTCTTTCTTTCACTCTCCGGTATCACAGCCCTTCCCAAACAAACAGTGGATCTGGCAGTGGCCGGCATCAATAATGGAGCAATGTATCTCCTTATTTAAGGTACAGAGATGCCTACCCCACTGTCACTTTATAGATGAATAATACACACATGGAGAGAAGGGGGGAGGGTGAGAGGGACAAGGGACCGATGGAGGTAGGAAAGGAGAGAGGTATCGACTGTAGTGGCAGAGCGAGGAAAAGAATGGAGTGGAGCAGGAAGACGTGATGGAGTGAGGGAGAGACCGGCGAGCACCATGCATTAACACAGCACTCAGGTCCAGATTGCGGACTCAGCACTTCTCAGATCTGTCAGGGACAAACTTTGAGTGTCTTGCCCCTCAGATGGACCAATAACAGTGATGCTGGAGCGCTCCGTGTTCGTAGAGGGGCAGTCTGGGAGTTAAGTAAAGGGGCTTTTACTGAAGCACGCAAGTGGACTTGGCAGCAGATGTCCTTCTCTTTTGTTCAACTTTGTCACACACAAACACACACACACACACACACACACACACACAAACATTTTACTTAAAACTTTTCCATAAAAAATCATTAATTTAGACCCTATTACAGTGGACCAGACCCAGTAATGATGCCTTAGATCAAGCTAATCCTTGAAAGGTGTGCATTACACGGCACTCAACGTTCAACGCTTGGGATGTTGTTGTGAATTATTCAACATGCTAATGTCACGCAATGAGACATGCATGAAGTTCTCTGAGCACTGCTCATATACTCCTCATGTACAGGTTTGTCCCACAAAGAGCAGAGGCAATGTGAGGACCTTTGGTCCCCAGGCCCCATGACAAGAAGCTAAATTGTGCAGACATAAATATTAATGTCAAAAAAGTTTTCTATATCATTTATGCATGCCTCTGCCCCAAAGCAGCGGGTTAATTGAATTTAAAATGACACATTTGCAGCATTTGGGTATGTGTTCTTATGTGGTATAAATAGGATTGTGCTTAATGAGGTCAGAATACATAGGTGAGTGTGTGTGTATCATGCATGGCATGTATAATGGACAAAATGATCATTAATTAACCAAAACAACATGAGATCTGTGTGGGTTGGAATGTGTTAGTCATTTTAAATATGGAGCCACTACAATAAAAGCTTTTAAATCTTTGTCAAACGGAGCACCTTGGTTTTTGAGAAATTTTGTGTGTGTGTTTTTTTCACTGGTCAAGTTGTTGTTTTGGTTATTGAGAAACCTGTTCCCCAACGAGAACCTCTCTGCCTCCACATTAACCAGATCCAAGCAGTCCTTCTTCATATTTTATATTGTATTTTCATATTTCTTCTTTTTTTTTTTCTTCTGGGATGATCATTCATTACTTTTACTATCAGAGTGACTGCGAAAGAAGGAGGATGACAAGGAGATGGATATGATCAGATGATTCTTGACAAGTGACAAACAGCTTTGAAAACTAATCAATAGGCAGCTTCAAGCCATCACACACTGCCTGCAGCTAGACTGCAGCAGATGTGATATGAAAGAGTGCAGCGTGTATCCTGCTTCAATCAATTCCTAAAACATGGCAGGAAAGGTGATTCACTAATGAAAATCGTCATTCTTCTGAAAGGCTTTAGTGATTCTGGCCTGGTGGATTTAGTCTCCTCCCTGTAGCTGATTTTATCCTGATCGGCTCTGTGTTTCTAACTGCCAAGCTTTCCAGACATACGCTACAATAGGCTTTTCTCAAACTATTCATTCTGATGCCTGTGACTGGATATAATCCTTAGCTGTCATAGTCCATTGGTATTCTTTTCTTGATACTAACACAATTCATATCAAAATTCGGGATGACTTCCATGGAAAATGTGTGATTCTAGTAAAAGAGAGAAAGAGAAAGAGAGAGAGAGAGAGAGAGCTAGTGGCCACAAGAGAGACCGAGGGGGGCATATATAGGAAGAGGCAGGAGGGAAAATGAAGGATTGGAGGACAGATTTGCAGGGTCTCCATCTGTGAGCATAATCCTGAAAAAATCTGTTTACTGCAGAGTCGGAGGACGGGGCAGCGGGGGGAGTAGGTGGGTGGTTGGTTTGATGTCATAAGCCACAAATGATATCAGTTTCTTGTTTTAGTAGTGAGTTTTATCAAGATGAAAACAGGTGGAGGGAGTCAGTGTGTGTGTGTGTGTGTGTGTGTGTGTGTGTGTGTGTGTGTGTGTGTGGAAGCCTGAATGCATGTGTGTTTGAGACAGAGGAAGAGAGGGGGGGGGGCATCAGTATGGGTCATCGGTGCTTTGGTGAGCCTGGGCACCTTTTCAAATCCCATCTTGTTTCTGTGATGATTATTTAGATTGTATTTTCTCTCACTGTCTGTCTGGTTGTCAGAAAGAGAAAGAGTGTCGGATTCATTTTCTCTTGTGACTGATTGTCTGACATTAAATGGAAATGAAAACATGAAAATTGTATGATAAAAATGAAGAAATTATTCATTTGAGGCGGATGGCTCCTGCATCACTGTAATATGGCCCCCAGCAATCCACCATGGTGTGTGTTTTTCTATATTAACTCAGTCTGTGCCAGCATCAAAACCTGGAGTCTGATGTGTGTGCTGCTGTCTTTACTCAAGGCACGGCAAACTTTAGCTTGTGTTCAATCACTGGCTTCTCAACAGTACTCAGCGCAGACTGTGCCAGACTGAAGGAATGACAGCCACCGCTGTTTCGGAATACTAATGGAGAATTCAAGAGCTCAGTTTTGTGTGGGAAGCTGCCATGTGTCAGTACACAGCACTGAGTATTAGAGGCACTCCTTTTTGTCTGTGATTTCTTTGCCAGTGTGCTTTTTTAAAGCACTCAAACCACACACATAAAAATCTGCTCTAACTGTTGCAAATAAATGGGACAATACACTCCAAAATACAGTTCATATGTGTTATTGTCATGCTTTTAGAATGATCACTCTAGATAAGGGAACATGAGCATGTCTCCTTGAAGCTTGAAACAAAAGAGAAAACAAGGCAACAGTAAACATGCCGTCCCCCACAAGTGCAGGTTCCCCTTGGGCATCAGATGCATCATCCCAACAAGTTGCATCAAAACCTGACAGTAGCAGTAGTGGCCTTTCAAAGTTTGAAATTTTGACCTTTAATTATAGTGCCCCATCAGGTCAATCTGTGTAATTTTTTGAGCGCCGGTGCCAAGATGCATCTTCCCTCCAAGTGTCGTCCAAATCGAACCAGTGGTGTCCGAAAGGTTACAAAAAAAGACCTTTAATTATAGCCTCAATTAGGCCAATCAGTGTAATGTTTAAATACTGGAACACTGTGTGAAGATGCAGCATCACTTCACGTTTTGTCAACAGTGGTGTCTGACGGATGGACGAACGCAGCCCAATCAATCTCCTGGTTTGTAACACTTAGCATTACAACAGGAAATAGGTCATTTGAATGTAAAAGCTCAAAAAACACTATTACTCCACAAAGTCCATCTCAAGTTTGTACTTTGGTTGTTTCTAGTGTCGCTGGAGCAGCTCCACATTTTGTCTCTTGACAACATCACAGAATCACACAGTCTTCATTCTCTGGTGTTAGGTTTTCAGAGAGTAGCTCATGTTCACAATTACTAGAATTATGTTTCAGGATGGATTTACTGTTTAATCACTCATTCAAGGTCAGCTTGCAACTGTTGAGCAGAATTAACAGAATTAAGCTGGAGGCTGTAAACCTTTTTTTCGTGTTTTATTATAACCTGTCTCTGTCTCTCCTTCCTCACCTCTCAGTGATGCTGCTGGACACAACAGAGTCTACCTCAGAACTGGGCTGGACCACCTATCCAGACACAGGGGTAAGCCGGGTGTGAGGGTGCGTGTGTGAGTGCGTGTGCTAGCGTGACTGAAGTAGGGTCAAATCCTGGGTCAGTTAAAATCATTCATCTGTGAATGATTGCGGCTCAATACTAATATGCCTACATCATAACATATATACATCATTTTCATTGCCGTCATCCTTGAAATAATCAGTCGGATTGCATTAGAGAAAGCAGCGCATACTGTATACTTGTTACTCCTATGCCAAGTCCTCGCTCTCCCACAGCAGAACCAAATCATTCTTGGATTGTACCTATATGTACAATATGTTTATGTTAAGTTGAGAGTATTACACTCTCCAAGAAATGAAAACCAGTGACAACTAGCTTAGCGCTAGTTAGATGCATGCCAGTTGCGAGCGTCTTGGCAAACAAGACAGCCAACAATGACGAGCAGCTACCACAGGCATTTCAGACGTGCGTGGTTCAACAAGGACATAATGGACCTACTGTAGTCTCTTCGCGACATCTGGCAAGCATAAAGAACACATACATATTCACATCTGCCTTTTATCTCACCTTACAGTAAACTATACTCATTGACTTGCTTCACGCGCTGTTATTATCGCCATAGTCTGGCCTCCAGTGCTAGGGCATAATTGTACATGTTGTTTGGTTAATAAGGGCCTAGTGTGTGTTAGGAACTGGTGAACCATGATGCCGACAGCTCTGAGGGGTTCATTCATTTGCGTGTGTGTTTGTGTGTGTGTGTGTGTGTGTGTGTGTGAGGAGGTCATGCATTTGCATGAGTTTTTTTTTTTTTCTTTCTTTATGGTCCCTAGATGAGAAGTGCTTCTGAGATGGAGATATGGTTATTTGACCCGGGGCATCAAGCTGAGAGAAGTAGAAAGACAGATCGAGAGAGGGGAGGAGGGCTAGAGAGAGAGAGAGGAGAGAGAGAGAGTGTGTGTGTGTGTTCTTCTTTAACCCTTTCCTCACTTTTCTCTTCAGATCCCATCTTTTCTTTTGCTTGAGGGTCTGTGGATATTCTTTTTTCTTCCTTTACTGTGCGCTCCCCCTGCTTTTTCTCGCTCTCTCGCTCTCTTTCCATTCCTTTGACGTACCGAGTCCCTCTGCCTCTTTGTCTCTATCCCTTGCCGCCTCTATCCCTCTTTTAATCTTTCTCTCTCTTTGCCCTTCACTGTCCCAATGCCACCGGGTCCCTGCCTCGTTTTCTTCTCCTTTTATCCCCCAACTCCATCTCCACTCCTCCCCTCGTTTCCCTGCAGTATCTAAGTACACTCCTTACTCCTTGCCGTATTCCCTGCTTTTCGCTCCCTCTATTTTCCATCGCTCTTCTTTTATTGCGTGTGTGTGCGTGTTAGTTCGTGTGTCTGCAATTGCATATGTCTTCATGTGTGTGTGTGTTTCTGTGTTTCTGTGTGTTTGTGTGTGTCCTTGCCTGTGTCCAAGGCCCTGCCCCTCCCTGTCCTCTGTCACTGGAGAGATTGCGTGGTTCTCCGGCATTTCGGTTCAAATTAAATCACGAAGATGAGTCGTCCCTCTTTCTTTTTTTTTTTCCACTGCTTCATCCACCCCTCCTCCCCAATCTGCCCGTTTTTTTTTTTTCTTCTTTCCTGAGGGAGGGAGAAAGCGAGAGAGCAAAATGGGGGGAAGGGGAGGAGAGGAGGAGGGGGTCAGAGAAACAAAACAAATGAGAGCTGTGCTTTTTCACAAAGGTACAGAAGCGCGCTGCACGCAATGTCACACATGGAGACCTGTGCTCAGTCGCAGTCACTCTGTTTACCTGAGTCCCTACCTCACCACATGGCCAGGCTTTTACTGCAGCTACCTCACTCCTCTGTGTCACACACACACACACACACACACACACACATACTGTATACAAATTGGTACCCACATGGACATAAACACTATCTTTCTCTCTCTCACCCTACTATTTTCCCACTTTTCACTCTCCCTACTCTCTGTCTGTCTCCCCCCAACCCCCCCCCCCACACACACACACACACACACACACACGCACACACACACACACACCCTACCCCTTGCTCTGCCTTGCCCCCTCCATCTGATTCCCTCGCTCCCTGGACTGAGAGAAAGAGTGAATCAGGGCCTGTGAGAGAGAAACTGTCCTTTCACTCCATTAGGCTGACACCACCTCAGACGCTTTCTATCTGCTCACTGATCTTATCATTATTCCAATTGGACCAAATATGAATGCACTCTCTCATGTGTGATGGTACAAAGATTTTTGTTCCATATTGGTGCTCGGAACAACACACGGAGACGTGAGGTGCATGCGCATACACAAACACAGACACACACACTCAACACACACATAATGCACACACACACACACAAACACACACACTGTCCAAATGCACCCTGATAGGGTGTCAGGACCTTTTGTCCTCTTACCATTGTTGCAGAGAGCATAATGATGATGAGGCCTAATACATAATTCCACTGTATTACAACAGAAAAGGCTCTGCTTGTCACTCAGGGCTACACAGGCTTAAAGCAGAGCCTTTTCATCCTCGGAGGCACTGTACTGTATAATTGGTGAAACTAAACCCTACGCCCACATTTACATTTTGACTCATCTGACAGACTCTCATTCAAAGCCATGCCTTAGTGCTGCTTGGTTTTCCCTGTGTAGGTACCGTTTGCATCTTACGCCCCAAACCATTAGCTTAAGTATTCAGCTACCCTAAAATATTACAAAATCTGTTGTGCTACACAAGAGTTGCCACGAACCAGGCCATACAGCCGTGCATGCTGCCACCACCCTTCACATGCAAACAATGGCACACATGCAAATGCCAAAGCACTTAACATGCAAGTAAAAGCTAAGCACCTGTCACTTGAGAAAATCATATGCCTAGTGCTTGTCATGCTATTGTGTAACACACATATTTAGAACAAATTGCAAAATGCCAAGATTATCTGTTAGATTATGTTTTAGTCTGAGTTTTGCTGTCTGGATATTAGCATGGGTAGTGAACAGAAATTAATTATCTCTATCATTATAGTTTTCTCTCCAACACTTGAAATATGTTATGCTCTAATTAAAATGGTCAAGTGCTTTAATTGACTACTGGTCTTATAATCATTGATTAGCTAATTACATCAGCTGTTACACAGTGGAAAGTCTGTTGTGGACTACTAGGACATACAGCTGACCTAGATCATTGAGGACAGGACAGATAGGCAGGGCCAGAATTTTTGATACACATTAATATCTCACTCTTTTCGTTGCATTGTTGACATATTTTGTATTTATTTCTTATTTTTCAAGTGTATCAGAGAAATTTACTCTAAATATTTCAAAACCCCAAAACACCAACAAATTTGATGAAAAATCAATGCTAACTTTTGTGGTGTCACTTTTTCTTTTTTTTACTAAAGTCCTTTTTTTGCACCCTAACACAGTGTCTAGTGAGGAGGAAGAGAAGATTATTCTAGAAAAGATGTAAAATGGTCAATGGAGCAATTGTTCAGGAAAAAGGGGTCAACATGGCATTTTTCTTGGACAGTTTTTATGGGTTTCCCTGTTACCTGTTACAATGAAAGCCTTTCATAGTGATAAATAGTGTTAAATCAGAGCAAACAGATACCATATCATACATATCTCACAAAGGATAAAGATGCCAAACAACGGTCTGAGATGTTGACAAAGGACAGGAGCCACATGTCAAAGGCACTGGCAATATTCTGAATGTTTAACTTGTAACATATAAACCATCGTTTGAGGTATGAGAGAAGACTCAGAACTGTGTGCAAACCATAAACATACAAGGATCTTAACAGTTTACACAATGCCTATTCTAAGACCGCCTGTTCAAGATCATGTTTCACTTGTTTAAAGTTGAGTTTATGCAAGCTCATAATACAGTTTGTCTCTCTCAGTGGGATGAGGTCAGCGTTCTGGACGACCGTGGGAAGCTCATACGAACCTTCGAGGTCTGTAATGTCAACCAAAACCCCCGTCTCCAAGACAACTGGTTGGCTACACCCTTCCTGTACCGCCACTCAGCGCCACGGGTGTTTGTCACGTTGCGTTTCTCTGTGCGTGACTGTGCCAGCCTGCGCTCACCATCGCCCACCTGCCGAGAGACGCTCACCCTCTACTACAAGCAGGCCGACTCCCAGAGGGAACTGGAGAGGACCTGGGCTGCTGAGGTGAGGCGAAAGAGCAGTAACAGTGTCAGGTAGATTGCAATTGCCAAGTAATTACCATTGTTGTATTTACATGGTGATTAGGGTATATTTTAAGTGTCATGAAGGAAACCTGAACAAGCTACACCTTCTGTACCATAATTTTACTTTAATGAGATAAGAGGAACTTAATTGATCCCCAAGGGGAAATTGAACAAAAAGTCCTCCTCTGTAGTGTTTAATGTAACCAATAAGTCCTGCCTGCAATAATGTCAGCCTTACATGTCTCCTCTGGCTGTGTTTGATTTCCAACTTTGGACCCCCCAGTGTGTTACAGTGAAATAGCAATAGTAGGCCCCCGTACCCCGGCCCCCCCTCGATTTACCCACCTGTAAAATGCCTGTCCCATCAGATAAGTAAGGCAAATTATACTAAAAACTGTTCAATACACACTTCAAGATTGCTGAGAAGTATGCAAATTTGTCTGAAAGGGCAAATTTACATTTTTAATTAAATTACAATTTTATAAACTGGTGAACCTGGGGTTTTGAGGCCCAGGCCGTTTGCCCTGCATGTCTGGTTAGTAGTCCAGGCATGCTCAGGTGTGTTGCCAGAAATAAAATTTTCTCTGGCATCTCAGCATCCTTTCAGAGACAAAGTGGATGGGTAAACAAAGAAAATTGGGATTTTGAATTGTTTAGTAACTATGATCCTCTGTTTTGGCAACATCCATTTACTATTGAATTCAATCGGATGTACAGCCTCTATTTTTCTCTGCTATTTTGGGAACACTGAAAACTGCTCTAGGCAAAATATTCAGACTGAATAATGAGCAAAGTAAAATGTAAATTTCATTATTGTCACGCTAATGTTACACCAAAACAGGAAAGCCTCTCATCATCCCTTGACAAGGAGGAGTTGTATAATTACCATGATTATTGTTATGCTTGCCAAGAACAGCTGTGGAGATTGACAGCCTCCCCAGGCCACACTGGTGTGAAGCACATGCTCGTGGGGACCACGGTTTACAAAATGCAAAAATGTGTTGCTGTGGTCTCCAGAGATCTCACTTCAGTCCCACTAATTACACTTCAACTGCATAAAATAAACGACATTGACCATTTCACACTCGTGATCAGAAGTTCTCTCAGCCTCGAGCCTTGTGGTATCTGGAAAGACCGGTTACCACGTTGTTGTTTTTTTTCTGAGACGGTTGAAAGTGCTGAGCCCTTGCTGCCTCAGCTAACATGTGCAGTCACAGTCACGGAGGGAGGGAGGCAGTATTTGTATAGATGAATGCATTTCTCCTTAGGGAACGTGAGATGCTGTTTAAAAATGCAAATCAAAGCCTGATGAGGAATAAGAGGAGAGTCACAGAAGGGCAGGAAGCAGTGCAGCCATGAAAGTCTCAGGGGGAGTCGAACACGGACCTCCACTGTGACTGAGTAGATCTCAACATTTACCCTCGTCACTAAACTGCTACAGGTTATACATTTGCCTGAGACAACCGCATTCGCTGGAAAAATATGGGACAACTCTGAACTTTATTTGAATTTGCTTTTCATCGTCTGTTTCATTTTTTTCTTTGCCGTTTCTGTTTTTCTTCCCTTGATTTATTCCACTGTTTCTTTCCAATCCAATCCAATCTCTGTTATTCATCTGCCAACCATCTTATTTTAATGTCCATAATTTTCCTCTTGTTTTTCTACCCTTTTCCTTATACTGTCAACCACATTTTCTTCCCATGCAATTTTGTTTTCTATTGACCACTCATTATCGTTCCCTCTTCTCCGTCCCTCCACCGTTGTTGTTCTCCATCTCCTGTCCACTCTACGCTTTCCTCACTCCAGCCTTCCAGTGGAGAGAAGGATACCAGGGAGGGCTGGGTGAAGATTGACACCATAGCAGCAGATAAGAGTTTCTCCAAAGTGGAGCCCAGTTCGCCTCACCAGTATCAACCCAACCGATACCGCCGGATCAACATCAAGACACGCAGCTTCGCCCCGCTCACACGCAACGGGTAACCATCACTTCACTACACTAATTTATCCTCAATCCCAAGGGTTTGACTGCCACCTTGACCCCTCACCCTTGTTTCAGGTTCGTCCTGGCCATTGTCGACAGTGGCGCCTGTGTCTCCCTAATGGGCGTGTCTATCTTCTACCGCCGCTGCCCAGCCACCAGCCGCTACTTGGCGTCCTACCCGGCCACTCCCTCAGGGGCTGAACCTACTGCCTTAGTGCCTGTGAGCGGGACGTGCGTCCCCAACAGCAAAGCACAAGGAGGCACTGCCCCTCGCATGCACTGCAATGCTGAAGGGGAATGGATGGTTCCCGTAGGAGGGTGTGTCTGTGATGAAGGCTTTGAGCCAAATCTCAACGGCTCCGCTTGCTTGGGTAAGTCTGAAGATCTACAGTATACTGATCAGATTGATTCCCATGGAGATGGATCATATATTCACTACATGTCCTTTTGATTTGTTATGTACAGTGTCTCCATCAAATCCAGCATCCTTTTTGATCATGGTTAAATGCACAAAGTGAGAATAACTCTGTTCAGAAGAACTCATTGAACTGCAATGTCAAAAGAAAGTGACAGGCTCCTAATCGGCAACTTTTTGGGCATGCTCCCCGCCTGCTGTCAGTTCTCTTCTCTGTGTTTCCTGAGTCACTAACTGTCTGGATCAATATGGGAAGGAGCTGCCGTCACTCTGATACACACCCGAGTTTGACATAGGGACCAGAGGGAGACGAGGGCGGACAGGCCAGGTCAGGATGGGATGGATGAGAAGGGAGAGACAGTATCCTCTCCATGATGTAGCACATAGTACACACAGTGGACACATAGATGACACATTGTATTCATAGTATTATGTTTTGTGTGTGTGTGTATGTGCGTGTGTGTGTGTGTGTGTGTGTGTGTGTGTGTAACTTTATTGTCATCAGTAGTGA
Organism: Centroberyx gerrardi; assembly: GCF_048128805.1. Taxonomy (NCBI): domain Eukaryota; kingdom Metazoa; phylum Chordata; class Actinopteri; order Beryciformes; family Berycidae; genus Centroberyx; species Centroberyx gerrardi. The sequence continues at coordinate 12,257,922 of NC_136008.1, read as the reverse complement.
ACAATGAGAGACATGAGAGATTTAATGGTCCACTCTTGCTCACAAGTTTGTGTTTTAGATGAAGAGGGGAACACACCTTTGGGGATACAGGGAGTTTGTCAGATCAGAGCTGCTACAACAACAATTTACTGTTAACTGGGTCTTACCAGAGAGGAAGAGAGGAGGAGAGAGGAGAGGAGAGGAGAGGAGAGGAGAGGAGAGGAGAGGAGAGGAGAGGAAATACTCACATAGAGTACACTGAGCCAGACAGATAGTGCTAAGGTCAGCAGTTGCAATGCTGGTCAAAAGCGTTCACACTTCCCAAAGTGGGAGTCGGTGAAAGAAAAAAACACTTTTTGAGAAATGTCCAGAAGGACAGGAAGGGATATAGGAAGAGAGCGGGAGGAGGGAAAGAGGGAGAGAGGAATAGTGGGAGGGATGTGACACATTTAGGTCATAGCGATGTAATGGCCACTCGTCTGTGAACAAGTGACAGAAACCGCAGGGGGAGAGGGGGGGTGGGGTGGAGGGAAAAGAGGAATAGATGGAGGGAGAGTGAAAGATAAGAGGATACAAGTTAATGACTCAAGGAAATGAGCAGGCAACAATCCTGAGGGAAGTAAGGACAGTATGAAGGGGGATGAGACAGTGTATGGATGTATGTGTTTCTTTGTATGTATGTGTGAGTGTGTGTGCTCAAATGTGTTTGGGAGCCTTGCTGTTGTGCTCATTTAATCTCTTAATCTCTGCCCACATATGTGCACGTACACAGCATGTGTCAGTCCGTGTCTGAGGGCTGTAAATGTCAGGATGACAGTGGATATTAAAAGTCTAGTCTACCAGGAACTTGAACGGCTATAATTGCTCACCTCCCAAGTATGGGGGCCCTCCCAGGCTAGCTAACTCTAGCACAATTAATCCTCCAACCCTGCCAAGTCAACTGTGAAATGTGTTCATGCTCTTTTGCTTTACATCTGTGCTCTGTCCGCCACTTGTGTTTGTCTGCGTTTGATTGATATTTACTGACAAATGACCCTTGGAAACTCCTCGCCCCTGACTGGAGCAAAGGCTTCCACAGACGCTCCATGAATGATCCAAAGAACTGCTGCCCACGCTGCTCTGGCTTTTTGTTCCAACTCTCATTTGATTATGTTTTGTTGATCAGTTCACTGACTAATGATGTGGATTGGCATCATTACATTGTTGTCCTGCATGGCTCCCTGGGAATACTGAGAGGAGAGACAGACAGTTAACTGGCTATGCAGTCATCGAGGATTATTAACAGCCAAGGCGCAATTGTTCTCACAAGAAAGTGGAACGCCAAACTTTCTTAAGTATAAGACCTTGTACTTTTTTTTTCTTTTAATTAAGCATGAAGGTCATTGAATAATGGCAGAAAGTGAGCAAATGATTCACTGTACTGTACTGAACTTGTACATGTGTAGGAAGCTATAATTACAGACATACCAGCTTGTAAAATGTCCATTGTTCCGTCACCAGCACTTTGGAAAGCACTTGCTTCATCTAGTTGTTGACTGACATTTACCTCCACTTACTGGAAGTGACATCATAACCTACAGGCGTTTCAGTGAATACATAATTCAACACAATTTGTAGCACCTGTTAGACTTGTATAATAATGCTATTTCTATTGGGGGGGGCAAAGAATGAAAGAAGAAAGAGGAATTGCAATGTAATTGCCCCGTCTTATGTTCACTAATACTGTTTCACTGAATTGCATTACTTGCTATTTTAGTAAATGGCCACAAGTTGGATATCCATTAGAGAATACTGAGTATAAAGCTACGCACAACACATCATTGTACTTAGATTGAAAGCTACACAGTCCACTATTAATCTACTGTAAATCTACATTCTTGGAATTTAATGTGAAAGGTCGCAAAACAGAAACACATGCAGGCAGAATGACAAATCGTCATTGTCAAGTCAAATCATTGTTGGACCATTTGAGACTGCACCAGCAGACCCAGGTATATGCTATAACTCTTGCAGATTACTTCAGTAAATGGTCTGAAGTTGCTTTTGCACCCAGAGTTGATTCTGCTATTGTTATCCAAGTGTTTTCTCCAGAGGGAAAGAGCTGGTGACAGACATGGACCTCAGTTTGTTTCTACTCTTTCTGATTTCCTGAAAGAGCGAGGAATCTTTAATCTCAAATCTACTGTATACTGTATACCCTCGTGCAAGTTAGATAATCAAAAGATTTAATCAAGTTTTGATGGATTGCCTCCTGCCTTCTATCCAAGGAGATCCCTGGGTATTGTTCATTCAAACCTTCCTCATGGATTATAGAGCAACACCTCACTCAACTACTGGAGTAACAGCTTCAGACCTGCACCATGGTCAATGTATGAGAACCGAACTACAAATTAAGCACCTGCCTTCTCCTAGCACAGATGAGAACACTGCGCTAGAGCAAGTGAAGAAAAAACAGAACAAAACAAAAAAACGTACAGCCTGCAGATTCTCGAACAAATGCCAAATCATCTGACATCTTGTATGGATTTGGAAGCCATGGAAATACGCACCGATCCAGTAACGGAATCAGGTCCGATCCTGGTAAATTTTGATGTATTTGATCAACCTTCGATCCATTTATTTATTTAGGCCTATTTATGTAATTCTCCCCCACAAATCCATTTATGCAAATTGCAATTTTTTTTGCCATATAGGCTACTAGCGTCATCCACCACTCATGGCAGCGTGGCGTAGGGTTTAAAAGTAGCTGCATAGCAATCATGCCTGCAGTCTGGAATTTAAACTGGAGACCGAAAGCAGTCAAACAGCTAATTGTAATGTTTGCAATGCAAGTGTTTCGAGGGGTGGAAGAAGCAGAGTTAATTATACAACTACTAATTATATAATTACTAATTTAACCAGACACTTGAAGTAATACCATCTGAAGGAGTACAAGGAGTTCTCAAAGTTCTCAAAGAAGCTCAGAAGAAGTCTGAGCTCAAGCAGCAAACATAGAGGATTCCCTGAAAAAACTAGATCAATCACCCCATGACAGCAAAAATTCTAAACAAATAAATAAATAAATAAATAACAGAGAGGATTATAGAATTTATTTAACTGGATGACCAGCCCCTCGCGGTGGTGGATAATGTGGGCTTTTGCCATTTAATGGAGCATTCGGTGTCCCTCTATAGTTTGCCCTCTCCACACTACAGTAGGCCTAATCTCTCAGACTCTGCCCTCCTGCAAGTGTGCAACAAGGTATGTGAACATCGCTTGGCTTGCTTGAAAGATGAGACCATAGTTAGTTCACTACAGACAGTTGGAGTTCAGACGTCTGCATGTCACTGCTCAGTTTGACCGCGCACTGGATTGATTGAGCTTTACTTTACAAAGTGCAGTGTTGAATAACAAACGCTTTCCAATTCATTAAAAATAATCAAAAAACAGATCGGGACCTCACTACATGGAAAGTAAAAAAAAGGAGAACAGATATTCACACAAACAAGGACTGTGGTACAAATGAAAAGTAAAGGCTCTTACCTGCTGGATGAAGGCAGAATATGAAATGCCTCGCAGCTTGCTGCCCTGCAGAGTTGAGCCAACATGCAGACTCTAACAAAGCACGGAGAAATGCCAGTCAGAGATTGAGGACTCACTTGGTACCCAGACCTGATAGGCCTAGACTCCTACCAGCTTGGATAAAGGGCTATGTTATAGCGACATGATTAGACTGAGTAGTAAAAACTAGTCAATGGTCTGATGTTAAAAAAAAACGTCATTGCTAACTGTATCTACAGTTAAGATATTTGAAGAGCAGTAATGTTCTACTATTTATTTGCAGGATGCATGCTTCATTGAAAACTATTTTATTAAACTGCATACTTGCTATTTTAGTGAATGAGTACAGGGTAGCGTTGTTGGAAATCCATATGAGAATACTGACTATAAAGCTACGCACATGATTGCCTTCAACTACGACCCAATGCTAATATTGACTATTTTTGCTATCAAGGGTTCCTCTATTATGTATTTCTCTATTTGTTAAGGTGGATTCTGATGGGTTTGAAGCTGCAAATTAAGAAAAAAATGCTAGCCATACTTAGCTTAGCCTTCCAGCATTTGTCCCTGATGTCACCCAGCTGTGCGTGCTAAATGAAAACAAGCTAGCTACTGAGAAGACTAAAGTATTACAAATAAAACAATAATAATTGATCCTCTCCAAGAACAGTATCAGCAATCTACAAATAAGTATATCAAATATTTACAAGAATATGTACAAGTAGTTAATGTTATAAAAACAAATAGAGCAGAGTGGAGTGGAAGTTAGAAGACTGTAGCACTACTAGACAGCGGTGGAGAGCGGCAGACATGTAGAAGTGCAGTCTCATGGCTCAATATTTTTTTTTAATTCAGTAATGCGTTAAAATATGTATTAACTTTGTCATATGTCATTTACACTTACATTATATTACACATTTTAAGAACAGAATGATTAGCAAACAGGATCCAGAATCAGAATCTGAAAGCCCCACAATGACGAGAGCATTTGAGACGGCTATTGTACTGAGATTGAAAATGGCTAGAAAAGTTACACAGTCCCCTGTTAATCTACTATGTGTGTGATTCACACAGTTCTTTTGATCATTCAGATATTCCAACACAACACCCCGCCGTGTAGGTTTGGACTAGTGATAAATTATATAGTCAACCTCAAAGAAAGACACTAACGAAAAAGCAGCTGCCAGATAGAAATAAAAAGGACACACATTGGACTTCTTTGATCGCTATGACATTCAAGGCTCAGCTTCAGAAAAAAAACTCATCTCCAATCTTTCGAAAAATGATAAGGGCAGAAGCAGAAGACAAGGAGCTGTCTGAGTTGGGGTTTTTTCTGCCAGAAGCAGAAGGATGTTTTCCTCCTTTGACATTTGCATCCCACGAGGGAGACGGAGAGGCGGAGAGCAGAGGCGGAAGCACGACCGAGCATGAGACACAATTACACCTGTTCAGCCAAACATGAAACAGTCCTTTAGTATGGGCTCCCCAAGCAGGTCCTCGCTGGCCCTACATCACTCTCAGACAAGCCTTTTCCTTCTATTCGATTCCTCTGGAATATTAAGTCGCTGTCGAGGATTTGGGCCCAGGATTAGTGCAGAAAGCTCAAATTACAGGCTTACTCACAGGGGGCCGTGAGTTAAATTGGACCCATGTTGATATTTTCAGCGGTTTGTGAGCGAGGCCTGACAGTGAAATATTCAACATGTCAGATTGTCCTGGTTTGTCACCAAGAAAGCATGGTCCTAGTACAGAAATGTTCACTATCCTGGGGCACGATATGGTGGGACGCAAAAACACTTGGGCAGGGGAAAAGTAGAAGTGTGGGTTATTGGATTTGAGTGTAACATGATGGGTGACTATAGCCTGGTCCCAAACAGACGCTTTCACCAAAGAGTCTGGGTAGCTTCATTGTAGTAGCCAAAAACTCAGTCAGTCATGACAGGATTGATTTTTCTGACAGCATCCCTTTTTCAAATCAAGCAATCGTAGGTATGCTTGTTAATTTTTTTTCCAAAATGTCACCACGGCTGGACGACCAATTACCAATGTTTATGTTCAAATGATTTTGCAATCTATGAAGGTCAAGCTTTGAGCAAAATATTTCAGTCAATATAGTAAAATATTGAATGAAATGATCAATGAGAAATAGATTGGTTGCCAGGGAGCTCGCCAGCCAATGAGGACAATTGAAATTGGACACAAACTATGTCACAGCCGTCTGTGGAGTGAATTTATTGGGTGTGTGGGATGGTCAGAGGAAATAATGCAATGATAAGGGTCAACTCAGATTGTTTTCATCAGGTTTGTGGTTGCCATGACGTTTATCTTGCCTAATTCGAGTTCACCCTTAATTCATATTTAATATAATCTGATGAGGATTTGTGTTAATTTAGACTGTGGTATTTGTTAGGCCGGTGTACAAGGTGTTTTAAAATACTTACGATGCTTGTGTGCAAAGGAACTATTTCCTTTGTGACTATTTAAATAAAGCCCCAGCTTAATTAGTGCTACAGTATATTTCATGTACTGTGGAAAGTATGAACAGAGGGAAAATCCAGCAGAGCATGACTTGCTTTTACATAAGGCTTTGTGCTGCAGGAGCTTAAAGGGAAATGGATGATATTAGACCATGCTATGATTCAGACTCTATTTCCTGGCTGTACTGAATGACAGAATGTCACAAACACATGGGAGGGATAGAGAGCGAGGGAAGAGAGAGGAACGGAAAGATGGAGAGACGGTAGAAACTAACAAGGCATTTACGGTTGGAACCATGTGTACCCATCTTTCCTGTTGTGTGGTCGCATCTGCGATTGAGCCTGTGTGTGTGTGTGTCTGCAGAGCGAGAGAGAGAGCGGGAGAGAGAGAGAGAGAGAGAGAGAGAGAGAGAGAGAGAGAGAGCGGGAGAGAGAGAGAGAGAGAGAGAGAGAGATTATAATGCTGGGAGCCAAAAGAGGGAATGAGCACACGAGAGAGGGAAGAAGAGAGAAAGAGAGAAATTGGGTCAGTGATCTAAATACCAAAGTATTACGTTAACGGCAAATTACACACTTCATTGCCATCTTTCTGTCTATTTCTGTTTATCTCTTTTTAAATTCTTTTTTTTCCAATCGTTCTTTAATTTTTTTGTCCCTGTGTTTCAATTTTCTTTCTCTGAATGCTTGTACTCGTTGCCAACCTAATCCCAATCCCCATGTCATTGTCTCTCATTCTCTTTCCCTTCCTGATCTGTATTTCTCTCTCTCTCTCCATGTCTCTCTCTCCATGTCTTTCCTCTGCCTCTCTCTCTCATTCATCTCCTGTCTCTTAAATTGCCAGCCTGTCATTGTAAATAAGACTTTTTTTTTTAGTAATTAATTTGCCTGCTTAAAAAAAGATTAAATAATCACGCACTCCTCCTCTCTGTGATTGTTACTACACTACAATATCCACTGCTGTTTGTTAGTGAATTTCTCTCCCCTTCTCCTCTCTTCCTCCCCTCCCTTTTCCTCTTTCCCTTCTCTCCCTCCGTACTTCCCCGGGTGTACCGATGTGAAGGCATGTGCGCTTCTGTTCATAATGGCCCTGAACTGTATTAAGTCTCCTTTGTGTGCTAACAGAGAGATGGAGAGAGAGGGATGGAGGGAGCGGGGGGTGCAGACAGAGTGAGAGGGCAGAGGGCATGCGTTCTGATAGGCTGCAATCAGTTGTGTGTGTGTGTGTGTGTGTGTGTGTGTGTATGTGTGTGTGTGTGGAGGAGGGGGGTGGGGGGTCGCACTGTCGCCGGAGCTCGTAACAGCGATGAGGAGGCTTTGTAGCAAAGTCGTGTTTCGTGTCACAGCTGTAAGAGAACACGTCTGATAATGTGCGCCCGGGATATAAAAGATGGATGAAACTATTTCCTTCTCTTCCTCTGTTCTACCGTTGTCTCTCTCCTGCTGCCTTCCCCCATCTCTCTCTCTCTTTTCTTCCATTCCAGCCATCATCCACATTTTCTGTCTATTCCATCCCATCATACCCACCGTCTGGCTCTCATATCCATAATCGTACCATTCATCCTTTCACATTACGGCTTTCTCTCCTCCAATTGCTGCCCCATCTCATTTCATCTCTTTGCACTCCAATTCATCCAACCATTTCTCTTTCTTGCAATCTCTCTTTCTCTCCATGTTCACCTCTTCTACTTTGTTCTCCCTCCTTTATCTCGTTCCTTCCTTTCCTTTCCTTTCCCTTCTCTCTCTCTCTTCTCTCTCTCTCACCCTCTCTCTCTCTCCCTCTCTGTCTCTCCCTCTTTTCCTCTTCACACCTGTTTGGAAGCAAATGCAGTTCTCTCAGACGAGTGAGAACACAGAAAGCCTTTTATCTGTTTATACTTTCCCTCTTTCACTCCATCTTACCTTCTCCCACGCTGCTCTTTACGTCTACTCCGCCTATACACACACACACACACACACACACACACACACACACACACACAGACACACACACACACAGACACACACTGTGTCAAATTTTAGACATGGTACATGTTCTTGACAAGGTCATATAAATGAGGTCGGAGGGCGTGTTAGGTGTTCACATCCACTGACCTTAAAGAACATGTTTCCTTGTGTTCACACACACACACACATACACCCTCTCTCTCTGTCTCTCTCGTTCTCGTCCTCCATCTCTGCCTGACCTCTAAGCACTCGAACACTCTTACACCCTTTAAAAACATTTGAAGAGATGCTTATTTGAGGTTTTGTGTCAGGTGTTATCAGGTTTGCCAGTTACGCTCTCCATGTTCTCTTAAGGGGTTCAAGACAGTCTTACTGTACAGTGGGCAGTACTATGAGCACGGACACACACTTTAGCATACAGACAAAGGCACCTCTTTCTGAAGGATGCAACCTTTAGTCGACGCTGCTCCAGGCATTCGCACACTGGGTAAAAATGGCAACAGAAACAGCCCATAGGCACTTAATATTCTCATAGTCTCAGAATGTATATTCAAGAGGCAGACAGAAGTAGGAGGCAGCGGACGTGTTTCCTTGACCTTAGTTCCCTGCCTGCTATCCTGGGGTCGACATTAACAATTGGCACATTTCACTGATTTTCACACTTTCCCACAGTAAAATGCAATCTGTTCAGGGCAGCAGCCTGTAGTTCCAAATGGGATTCTTTACATGTACTGTATGTGTGTGTGAGTATGTGAGGTTATACATGCATGCTTTGAACTTTTGAAATCATATGTGTACATCAGAAGTACATTATAATTACATATACAAAATAAAAAGTCTTCGTTACACTCAAATAACTCCAGTATCCCTCATGTCAGCATCCCTTCATGCAGCCCCACCACTGGGATCATAAAAAATACATCATAACATTCATACAAAAAAAAAAATGCTTTGATTGCATGCATGCTTTGAACTTGAATCATATTCATATATATTCATTTGGTTTTGATGGAGTGCATACTAGCCTTGGTTTTACTTTAAGTCTTATTAAGTTTTTCGCTCACTAGCAGTGGATAGTGATTACTTTTTATCTATCCCCAACAACTTTAACTTTCAATTCGATGTTTTATTAGGGAGTGGTTATCTATAATAGTGAAAATGATGCTGTTGCAAAGCGGAAAGTGTTTCAGGAAATATAATTTAGACGTAGAAGGAAAAGCCCCAACGCATTAATGGGCCGAAACGATAAACAATATGGGATAATAAAAGTTGACAGAGGAGCATGATGAGATCTGCAAAAAAAAAAAATAGCTTTAATCGAAACAGCTTCAGAAAGTAGAGACAGCAGAATGCAGATGATAAGGGACTTTCTCTTCAGACAACAACAAAGGCTTTGGCTGAAATGACAAACGCAGCTTATTAAGTTCATAAGGTTTTCTTCTGCTATTTGGTCAACTGAGATATGGCGAGGTTATACGGTTATTAGGGATCAAAATATGTATTTTAAGTGAGAATGCATTTTAAATTAAATCAGTGATGTGGGAGATATTTTTGTTTATTAAATTATTGTGCTTTTCTCCTGACTCCTCTTCTGTCTGTCTTCTTTACACATCACCCCTTTTCTGTCATTCTCTGTTTTGTGTGTGCAATAGAAAATTACCTTTTGACAGCCATTGTATGTATCAAAATATTGATAGAATGAATTAATTAATTAATTAATGATCTGATCCGATTCTCTCTCATTATAGCACTAATCAAAAGACTTATGACTGGCTTTTCATTGTATTCTTGTTTATTTTTTCATTCCTACTTTTAATATAATAGGTTTCAATAAAATGTGATGCCAAATGATGGCATTTTCAGTTTTGGCTGTACTCCACTCCATTGCCATGTTTCAGTGTTCCCTCTAAGCCAGCGGTGTCCTTTGCCATTTAAGAGTCTGCAGGTTTTCATGCCAACCAAACACCACATCAGCTGATTTCACTGATTAATTTCTTCCTCTCAGGTTGAAGGTGTGCTAATCAACTGAAATCAGCTGCTGTAGTGTTTGTTTGGAATGAAATTGACTCCTCAATGGTGCAGGACTGGACACCACCAGCCGAGACGGAACATTGTGTCACTTTATATTTATTTGATTATAAATTGTGAATGAAGCTCAGCCTCTTCTCCCTGACTCTCTGCAGCCTGTCCGGTGGGCTACTTCAAGTCCACGTCTGGCTCCGTTCCCTGCTCAGTCTGTCCCTCCAACAGCAGAACCAGCCAGGAGGGATCAAGTGTGTGTGAATGTCGCAGCGGCTTCTACCGGGCCGCCAACGACGCCAACTCTTCCTCCTGCACAAGTGAGCTTCGCGTCTGTGTGTTTGTGTCTGCGTTTCTAGGAAGTGTTCGAGGAGCCGCAGTGAAGTGATTTGTCAGTTCCTTAGGGTGTGAGAACATACTGTATAGAGGAGACACATATCTTCACTCAGAGCCTGATGTACAGACGCATGTTTTCTTGAGCAACAAAATAAAATCAAAATATATCCTTTTCTTGATTTTTGGAAAGCAGTCTTCTATCAAAATGCAATGGAAATTCAAGAATCTTTATGTAAAAGTGTAAAATTCCTATAACAGAAAAATCTAGTTTGTAAATATTTAGCCCCTTTACTCACTTAGGCTAAATTGTCTCACTGACAAAACTTTGTTTTAGAAAGTTCTTTCCATTTATTTTACATGGTTAAATGTCTTTGCCTTTCATATCTTAAACTTTTTAGCAGATGCTTCCATCCAGAGCTAAGTGTACACTGCATACAATATGTATGTATAACCCCTCCTTCTCTCTCTCTCTCTCTCTCTCGCTCTCTCTCTCTGTCACTCTCTGTCACTATCTTTCCCGCCCCCCTCTCTCTTTCTCTCTCTCCTCTCTCGCTCTCTGTCTCCGTCTCTGTCTCTCTCTCTGTCGCTCCCCCCTCTCTCTCCATCTCTCTCTCTCTCTCTCTCTCTCTCTTTCTCTCTTTCTCTCTCTCTCTCTCTCTCTCTCTCTGTCACTCTCTCTCCCTCCCTCTCTCTCTCTCTCTCTCTCTCTCTCTCTCTCTCTTTCTCTCTGTCTCCAGGTCCTCCATCTGCCCCTGTCTCTATTTCCTGGGAGTATGAGAGTGGGGATGGCGGTGTGTCTCTGAGGTGGCGCCCCCCAGTGGACATGGGCGGCCGCAGTGAGGTGTGGTACGGGGTCGTGTGCCGAATCTGCCCCTCGGCCACCTTCACCAACCCAGCGACGTGCTCCTGGTGCGGTGAGGCCGTCACTTACAGCCCCTCCCAGACCAACCTACGACAAACCAAGGTCACCCTCAACAACCTGCTGACCAGAGTCACCTATCTCATACAGGTACTGGACTACAAATCCCAGCAGCACTTGGGAGAACAGGCCATTATAAAGCACAGAACAACCCCCCTACTCCCCCATCACCGTCTAAAATTGTCTACCAGTGGACCCATGATGTCATGGAATTTCACATTTTTGTGACCAAAAAAGATTACTTGCACTTGTTTTCTTGTTTTTAATAGCAGTTCCAACCTGTATTGCATTCTGGGTTTACTGGAGAATTTATGGGTTGAATCAGTGGAGGCAATTGGATCCAGCTTTTAAAGAAACTCTGTGAATGGTAAAACACTTCCTGAAGCGATAGCGGAGGCGGGTCCTCTGTGCTCTATTATTCCATAAGCTCCACATCAGCAAATACACAGTAACATTCATTATTTAGCTTGGCATGGCTTGGATAAATCATGGCTTATTTCTTATTTATAATAGGCAGTTATTTCCCATTTACTCGTGTTTGTTGACTGGTCAAATAGTGAATGCTGCAAGTGTCAGGCCTTATTTTTTTGAATGCTGAATGATGTCAGAAAGGAAAAAAAAAACATACTGTGTGTGATTTGTGCTTTTGACTGGCAGGTGCAAGCTATCAATGAAGTATCAGCTCTGAGTCCTTTCCCACCTCGATACACAAGCATCAATTTCACTACCAGCCAGTCAGGTGAGCGTGTGACAGTAAAGATGAATGGAGACGATCGGATGATGGTGTAGATCAAGTTCTTACAGTGTGTGTGTGTGTGTGTGTGTGTGTGTGTGTGTCTGAGGTTTCTCTCTCTCTCTCTCTCTCTCTCTCTCTCTCTCTCTCTCTCTCTCTCTCTCTCTCTGTCTCTCTCTCTCTCCCTCTCTCTCTCTCCCTCTGCTCCATCTTTTCCTCTCCTGCTCTCTGGACAGGAGGTTGCTCCAGGTCACAATATCCTGTCAGCTCCCATTATAGTCACAGTAGAAGGAGAAAGGGACAACATGAGAGAGAGGAAGAGAAAAAGAGAGACAGAAAGAGAGGTGAAAAGAGACCAGTAGAGTGAGGAGGAGAGGAGAATGAGGCATTGTAGAGGCAAAGTAGGCTATTATACCATTTTCCAAGAAATTTAACAAGATTGATTAGAGCACTCCATTAACTTTAATTGAAAAAATGCCTTTGCTTGTGTGTGTGTGTGTGTGTGTGTGTGTGTGTGTGTGTGTGTGTGTGTCAGCAAGAGAGACGTTGGGTATTGGTAAAAGGAGTGGAATGCTGGAAAGTTCCCTTCAACTAGGCAAGCCGGCCAATGCAGCCACTGTAACCAAATCCTTCCCGGTGCTCTATAAAACTCTTACTTTACTGTCTTCATGCCCTACTATAGTATATCCTCTACAAGTTCAGTAATGCTGCCCCCATGTGGTCAAAATAGCAACAACACAAGTTCACAGTCACATTTTCCCATTAAAGATAGTGGTGATTAGAGACAGGTTAGCTGATCCATCAGTCAATACTCTCAATGGAAACTTTATTCCAGCTCACAAGTCAGTCATCTCTGCTGTTGTCTCCCACAGTTCCCAGTCCAGTTCCCATGATGCACCAGCTGAGTCGCGCCCCAGACTCCATCACTCTCTCATGGCCTCAGCCTGACAGACCCAATGGGGACATCCTGGAGTACCAGCTCAGATACTATGACAAGGTAAACTCCCCAGGCAGACACGCACACACACACACACACACACACACACACACATTCCCAGACTTACATGTGCACCGCCACCCACAGCAGTCACCAAAATGTCTTTGTTGTCCTGTGTCCCTCAGGGTTCGGATGAGGACAGTGCAGTGAGTGTGTACAGTGAGACCAACACAGTGACGGTCAACTCTCTGATTCCCGGCTCCATCTATGCCTTCCAGATCAGAGCTCGTAACGAGCGAGGCTACGGCCCCTACAGCCACACCATCTACTTCACCACACTGGCTCTGGGTATACTTCACTCCTCCAATACCAGTTAGAGGCCTATTCCACAAGCATAAAACTAGACCAAATCCTGGAACAAATTCTTTTTCTCAATTATTTACTGTCTTGTAGAAATCACTCAAAGTACTTTTTATTGACACACAACAGAATTGGTGGAATTTCTCTTGGGTTCAGCAGCTTAATGATACACACATCACAGATCATGTGTAGACAAAGATAAACAATAGGTCAGTGTGAGCACCTGATGAGTCTTGGATTAGTTCTAATCCTAAACTTTGTGTAGTTGATGACGTTCCTGATGACCGTAATAGCTGATGACTTTCTTACTTTCTCTTCCACAGAAGAGCGATCGCAGCAGATCCAGAATCGGCTGCCTCTGCTGGTCGGGTCGGTGATGGGCGGGGCGGCCTTCCTCCTGGTCGTGGCAGCGATTGTGGTTGTGGTTGTGTTCCGCAGGTGAGCGCTCAGTCTGTGCACGGAATCGGACATTTGATCTGTTCTCTGAACTGTGTGCTCATTTCCTGTGTTTACTGTTCTTCACTGTGTCTGTTTTTACATGGCAGTAAGAGGAGGGAGAGTCCCTACAGCGACAGGCTCCAGAGGTACATCAGTAACCGAGGTGAGACCAAGTATATTTGAAAAAATTCATTCCAAAATCAGAAATCCACCATATGAAAAATTGACACCTACTCTTACAAAATGATTTATAGCAAAAACAAAATATATAATTGTTAATTGATAGTTCACCCAAATGGATATGAAGTGTTTTGGAAACAACCTCTTTATTGCTTCACCCAGAAAAGAAACAATGTCTCAGTATTTATCAGAACAAATGGTGCAGCACTTACTTTGAAATAGAATTCCGCTTCACTTTTTTTTTATCACTTAACATCATTTGAGTAATATTCTCAGGCACACATCAGTGTCTGTTTTAAAGTGTTGTTGGCATGTTTTGTATAGCGTCTCTCTGCTGTGCACTAGATGAGAATGGGAGTAGTGATCCCAGCCTAATGTCCACAAGCCCCGGGGTCAACAGGGGGAAGAGAGTGACGGAGAGAGCAGAAAGGCTTGGATAACGCTGTCTATGCATCAGCTCAATGCTCCTATTCAGTTATTCAATGGCTCACAAAGGGTGAAATACAAAGATAAAAAGCTAAACTTCAAAGGTTTCCTAGATTCAAATAGTGTGTTTTATTTCCAGGTGGAGTAAAATATTATGTGGACCCGTCCACATATGAGGACCCCAGTGAGGCAGTCAAGGAGTTTGCCCGTGAGATCGACCCCACTCACCTCAAAATTGAGGAGGTGATTGGTGCAGGTAAGACTCTCATTTTCTTCCCTGGCAATAAAAAACCTTTAAACCCTGTTATGTTCCTTCATGCTTCCTCTGACCCTCTCCCTCCTCTCCACTCCAGCCCAGTTTGGGGAGGTTTCCCGGGGCCGGTACCGCCCGCTGGGGCGCAGGGAGGTGCTGGTAGCGGTGAAGACGCTGCGCTGGGGGGTGACCGACAGAGAGAGGGGGATGTTCCTCAGTGAAGCGGGGGTCCTGGGCCAGTTTGACCACCCCAATGTGCTGAAGCTAGAAGGTGTGGTCACTCGCAGCCCCCCAGAGAGGATCATCACTGAGTTCATGGAGAACGGGCCTCTGGACGCCTTCCTCAGGGTGAGACCACACCTACTACTCCCATGTTTGCTCTATTGTTAGTTACTGATTCCCCACTACAGCTACCATGTTTCACTATGTAACCTAACAGTGGTGGGAAAGAGTACTACAATGTCCTACTTAAGTAAAAGTAAAAAGTAGCTCATTTAAAACGTACTCAGAGTAAAACTTACTGAGTTACTTTTTAGAAAAGAGAATGTTGTTAGATGTTTGGAAATTACAAAATAAAGTGCACAAACAAAGTAAAGCCAGATTACTCTTCTCACTACGAATGACTCCACAATTTGACAATTTACGTTGGTCCAGTTTCTGAAAAAACAACTTTGTAATGGATGTGATTTAAAATGTAGCTACAATACTTACAGTAAAAATGTACTTAAGTAAAAGTAAACTTACTAACTTTAAAAAATACTCAAGTACAAGTACACAAAACAACTACTCAATTACAGTAACATAAGTAAATGTAATTAGTTTGTGGCCTAAGGATTCCATATTGTTCAAAGCCATTCATTCTCTGCCTCTCCTCTCCTGTTCCTCTGTTCCCTCCCTCCGTCCTGCCGTCTCTTCCTCCTCCAGGAGAACGAGGACCAGTTTAGCATCCTCCAGCTGGTCGGGATGGTAAGGGGAGTCGGCGCAGGGATGCGTTACCTCTCTGAGAGAAACTTTGTGCACCGGGACCTGGCGGCCAGGAACGTGCTGGTCAACTCCAACCTGGTGTGTAAGGTGTCCGACTTCGGCCTGTCGCGACTCATGAGGGGCCTGGACCACAACATACCTACTTATACTGCCTCGCTGGTGCGTACTGGGAAATGGAGTTAACACTATTCTGAAAATCTTGCATGCTTTGTAATCCTGCTTCATCTCCTGACCTTGTCCTCCGTCTTCCTCCTTCAGGGCAGTAAGATTCCTGTGAGGTGGACAGCACCAGAGGCCTTTCAGCATCGCAAGTTCAGCTCAGCTAGTGATGTCTGGAGCTTTGGCATACTCATGTGGGAAGTGATGTCGTACGGAGAGCGTCCGTACTGGGACATGAGCAATCAGGAAGTGAGTATGGAGGGGGATGATGCCTCAGGGTGGGAGCAGTCATACTGTATTCAATAGACAAACAGTGACAAACTCCCAGACAGCTGAACTGAGTACAGCATTTTCTCTTAGTCACTCTTACAAGCCCTCAGTGGTCTGTGACCTTTTATGTAGGGCAGTTTTACAGCCATTTGCCCTTTATATATCTCAAGTCTCTCTCTCTCTCTCTCTCTCTCTCTGTCTCTAGGTGATGAAAGCAGTAGCAGACCAGTACCGTCTCCCAGCCCCCCTCAACTGCCCCCCAGCCCTCCACTCTCTGATGCTGCAGTGCTGGCAGGCTGACAGAGGGGACCGGCCAGGCTTCGACTCGCTCCTGTCCTCCTTGGACCGGCTTATCAGGCACCCTGCTTCCCTCAAGGCGGAGCAGGCTCGGTGAGACGACGGCTCCGACACATCAATGCTGTATTTGATGTATAATATATTATATTTATGGACTCTAACGCTCTCATTTTGTTCCTTTGCAGAAGCTGCTCCCAGCCGCTTCTGAGCCCCACCCCCACAGACTTATCGTCAGTAGCAACAGTCAGTGATTGGTTAACGGCACTGAGGATGGACAGATATAAGGATGAGTTTGAACGGGCGCACCTGGACACATTAGACAGAGTCAGCAGGCTCACCATGGAGTGAGTATACTTTGCCTTTATCAATTTCCAGGTTAAAATATCAATTAGGACACACAAGAAATTGAATTGTTGCACTAAACCCCCCCACCCCTCCTCTCCTCTGTCCTTCAGCGATGTCCAGGGTCTGGGGGTGAACCTCCTGGGCCACCAGAGGAAGATCGTCAGCGCAGCCCAGCAACTCAGGACCCACCTGACGCAGGGGCAGGTGGAGGTGTGAAATCCACCAACACACTGTGCCATGGATTTCAAAGGTTTTCACATTTCTCTGGTTGTTATGTCTGGTTTCAGCAACATTCATTCGGACTGAGCACATTTTTCATGCCAAAAGAAAAAGAAGATTAGCCTTTGTTCAAGAATAGCACCGAGTGCCACTGTATATTCTGATGAACCTGACACTATAACCAGGAAGGGTGAAAAAGTGGATCTAACTTTTGCTACCAGTCACTCAAGAGAAATAACAGAAAGAGAGATGCACCATGGGAGCTGCAGTCCAGGCCGAAGTGAGTTCAGGGAGTTGCCGAGGAGAGAGAGAGGATTCCTCGATGTGTTTTACTAGATTTCACTTTGTTGCTGTTTGCCTTCTCCTCTCTTCACCCGTCTCTAATCCTACCTCTCACCTTCTCCTCTCTCCCACATTCTCCAGTTTGCCTCACTGCTGTCCCTCCCAAACCTTTTCTAATTTCCCCACCCTCATTGAGTAGAATGAAATCATGAAAATATTTTGTTTTTGTTTTTTTAAATACGGAGATCTCTCCTCACAAAGAATTGCGTGAAGACAATCAAAGCCTTTTTCTAATATTGTTGAGTTATTTGTAAAGTTATATCACTTCCTCTACTTAAAAAGCCAAATGTTGAAAACTAATGGCAAAAAACAAAGATGAAGTTTGCTACCTAGTAGCCTATGGTTTGCCTTGGAGGATTTGACCATTAGACTTCAGTGGACAGTTTATTCAGTGTACTAGCAAAATGGTATCTGCCACCAGTCTAAGATTAATTGTAGAAACCTGTTAGATACTGGATATTAATTAAAACAAAAACTAATCAAAGATGAAAAGTAGAATCAAGGTGAAGGAAACGCTTTGCTCTCAAAAAACTGTACAGCAGTTTTTTTCTTTGTCTTTGACAGAGGATGTTTAGGCACATCCAGGGTGTGAGAGCGGCCCTGTGTGTACGACTCACTCTCACTTTAGGGCATCTCAGCGACAGTAGAGCTCACCGCGGGCTCATACTGTACTTCTATGGAGTTCACCTCAACTACAGACACAAGCCTCCATCCGTGGCGGAAACAGAGCAGCACCCTTCTTTACATGTATATTTCACACTTCACCTCTTTTTGTTTGATTGCTAGAGTAAAGTCACTGAGTCGTTTAAGCGTTGTGAATGTGTGAAATGGGTTAACTGGACAATATCTGATCTGATTTCCACTTGAAGGAAGGAGATGTAATGCTTTGTAAGTATCCTGTGTGTCTGTAAAATGTGTGTATGCTGTATATGAGGCTGTGTTTATGTGTACATCAGGTATATGCTCTACATGACGGTGCGTGCGTGTGTATGTGAGCGTGCGTGCGTGTGTGTGTGTGTGTGTGTGTGTGTGTGTGTGTGAGATTTGAGGGCCAGTGTGTCAGGCTACACACAATATTAGTTGTGTTTATTTGTATGAGTGTTCACCACTATTCCATAATTGTGCAAATTTGTAAAATAAATAATATGATTTTATTTAAATCATTGCATTTGCCTCTTATTTTACCTGTCCAGAATGATCTAATCAATCTAACACTTGCCACCTTTTACCTGCCTACAGTAGAAGGGAATAGCGCTCAATTTAAGAATTTTCATCTTATTCCAATCAGTATTTAGGGACAGTTCAGTCATGACATGAAAACGTTGCTCCCAAAAGTAAAAACAAGAAAACCAAGAGTATTCAGTCAAGGTGCATAAATTTGTGCTACTCATTTGACAATGAATGTCAAACAGCTTTTGGATATGATCAAATACTAGTCTGAGCTTTTGCAAATGAGCATTGTTTCATACTTATTTAACTTTTATTTAACCAGGAAGGCCAATTAAGATCAAATTCTTATTTTTCTTGATGGATTTGGAAGAGGAAAAGGCCTCTTGCGGGGCAGCGGGTTGGTTTTAAAATGAAAAATAATAGAAATAATCCAAGACACAACAGATGGAAAGACAGTGGTATATAGAATCAGATAAGGTATCCAGTAGACTCTACACTGTAATGCTTTACAAACGGATTCAGAAACTATCCTCAGATAGATACTCAAATCATGCTTAGTCATCATAATCAGCTCATATTCATCTTTGCCACCTTATTCTCTATGGAGCTGAATTTGTGTGCCTCCATACATGGGAAATATGACAAACACCATTTCTAGCTTCAACAGATGGCGGTAAATATTCACTGATATGAAATAAATGACAATAGATTCACCTTGCTGTGCTGAGATCACCTTCAAATGTGAAAGAGTGAACTTCATGGTCCTCAGGTTGCACCGATCAGCAGGTTTGAGTGGAATCAGAGTTTGGATCTGTTGGGATCAGCAGTCCTGAGGGAACAGACACTGGTCTCCCACATCTCCTGCTGCTGCTGTTGCTATCAGAGTAGATCTGGACTGATAGCAGGGCCGCTTACACAACCTCAACACAATTCAGTCAGTCTGACCCGGCTGGCACTGTACTGTATATCAGACTGTAGTGTAGTGGCTTGTCTTTACAATACTCGTAAGTTAACGCAATAAAAGACCTGCCAGAAATTTCATTGTCCTTGGCTTTAACTGCAAAAGACTATTTTCTGTGGTGTACCCACTTCTTTACTCAAATTCACACACTATTGTGACAGAAATGTTGGGATGCATTTCCAGAAACACTAGGCACACAAACCACAAAATCATGTTTTTATGGTGTTATTGTGTCTTTATAAAGACATTAACAGGATGGAAACCACTGGTCTTTATCACAGTACTTAAAGATGGTGCTTGGCATCTGGTAAACAGCTATTATCTCCACAATACTAAATGACTGCCACATCTGCGACCATTAGCCAGGCTTCCTATAGAGTCCTCCTAAACCCTGTTTATCCTGCGGCTAACCAGCCTCTTAGTCATGGCCTATATATGGTGCAGCAAAATACCTGTACACTACTACCATGGTAACTTGAAATGATTCAGCAGTTTACAAATGGTTCACTTGTGCTGAAATGAAATTTGTAATTCAGTTTCAGTCGGTTGCTTCTTGCCTTACTCATTCTCCTCCGTTGAAAAATGGCAATTTCACAAAACAAAATATACCCTTAGCTTTGTTTTTATCATCTGGAGGAAAGTAACATGTCCTCATCGGACATGATGTGGCCGACCTCTGAATGATCATTATGGTCTTTGTAATGTGGCAATTACCATGTTTGTGAGTATTCCTGTTGACACATCAATGGTGCTCAACATGTTAAATCATTGTGAATGAAACTAGTTTGGTGTGTGTGTGTGTGTGTGTGTGTGTGTGTACAAGATACAGCATGTTGGAAAATCATACATCATCGCCATATTTACCCCATCAAACAACATATGTGATATAATACTAGCTTCACAATGAGAAAATTATCCAGCGTTACCTCCATAGGTAGAACAAAAGAAATAATGCAACATCGACAACTGGACCTTGCTTTAATATTTGGTGTACAGTTACAAGCCCGTGTACAGATATATGTGCTTGCAAATTCCAAACAGGTTTCCTAAACGGTTCACTAGGAACAACGACCACAATGTGTTGACTGTCATGATGTTGCAAAATTTTCATAGCGGTCATGCAGGTGTTGGTGGTAGTTAGTGGAATGAAGAGCATCCTCGGTGATGTCAGACTGGTATATTGGGATTAGGACCAAACTAGTGTCGTTTCACTTTCAGGCGACAAAATACAGCCGATAATTTGATATCTGCGTGATACAACAATTCCTGGTTTAATATTGGATCAAACCTCAAAGGATAACTTTCCCTGACCAGAGGTGAAAGTCTACCTGCTCCTGACCACTCCTCTCTCCTACCTGTCTCATCCTCCCTCTCCACCCATTCATTCAGTGTCTCCTCCCTCGCTCCTCTGTCACATATAAAGGTCATTTCACGGGAATTTCACTTCTCTTCAGATCAGCGGGACGTTCTTTAGATGTTGCTTCCATCCTTTGACCGTGTGTAATGATTGAATATCACCAGAAATTGAGGAGCGTCAATTTCCTTTTTTAACGGTAAGCCTGACAAACTAAATTTTATTTTATTTTATTTTATTTTATTTTATTTTATTTTATTTTATTTTATTTTATTTTATTTTAGTTTAGTTTAGTTTAGTTTAGTTTTAGTTTAGAGTTTAGAGTTTAGAGTTTAGAGTTAGAATTAGAATTAGAGAGTTAGGGTTTATTTTATAGACAATAGAATAGAATAGAATAGAATCTGATGCCTCATGCGATATCAAAGTAATCCATGGTCAAGAGCTGAACCGGTGAATTTGAGTCTGCTGGTATAGACTGTACGGTTTGTCTCAGCTTCATGTGATCCGTCTGCTTCTTCTCTTCTTCCATTTCTTTCTTCGTCCCTTTCAGTCACAAATCAGGTGTCAATGGCTCCGTCCATGGCCAGATCTGCTCCCAGCGAGCTCAACCATTGGTGGAGCCAGTTGAGGTTTCGCCTCCAGAACAGAAAAGGATGGAATGAGATGTTGGACGAAACATTTCTGCTCCACACCAAACAGTAAGAAAACAATGGGTGTATTGATCAGACGCCACTATAGCCACTGAATTCTTCAACCACTTCACTGCCAGTGGGCGGTGTTTCAAATAAAGTAGAATCATTCAGTCAAAGCTACTGATATGCAGCAGTTTACTCCAAC
The DNA here is from genome assembly GCF_048128805.1 of Centroberyx gerrardi. Lineage (NCBI taxonomy): Eukaryota > Metazoa > Chordata > Actinopteri > Beryciformes > Berycidae > Centroberyx > Centroberyx gerrardi. The sequence goes on along the minus strand of NC_136008.1, from coordinate 12,236,443 downwards.
TTGTTTATATCCATTCATCATCTCTGTTTTTCTTCTGTCCTCCCTCCCTATAGGACAAATAACATTCCTCTCTTCTTTGCGGCTAAAAAGAACAGTGTGGGTTGCATCAAGAAACTGCTGAGCTGTGCGTCCACTAATATCTTTGAGAGAGGTAAGGCAGACTGAGTGTGGTGAACTGCAAATTTTCAATTTAAGCACCACTGCATTGTTCTTTCAGTGGAGTGCAGCGTCAGTTGTAAGCTGTGCTGGTTGTAATACTTTTTGTAATCCAGGTGCTTTGGGGGAGACGGCGCTACATGTAGCCGTGATGAATGATAACCTGGATGCTGCTGTGGCTTTGATGGATGGAGCTCCCGAACTCATCAACGAACCCATGACATCTGAACTTTTCCAAGGTTGACACGCATAAACTCACAGACACAAACGCATATGCATGCACAAAGACACTCGGTTCCATTCTGTTTTATTTTATGTGCACAGAAATCAGAAACAAACAAATGTATACAAGTAAAGTTACCAGCTTTCCTGCTCTGCAGCTTAAAAGGAAGATGGTGGAAGAAAAATGGAAGCGACATACAGAGATATAGGCTTTAGAAAAGGAGAGAGAGTAGATAAGTGGAAGGAGAATGAAAGAAGGAAAGGGGGCAAGGAGTGTTTAATAGGAGGAAATTCAGTAATGGCTGCAGATCCAATTAAAAACTCATTCATAGTGGACTGACACAGTGTCTATATCTACTGTCTTTCTCAGGCGTAACTCCTCTCCACATCGCTGTGGTGAATCAGAACATCAACCTGGTGCATCATCTGATCAGCCGTGGGGGTGATGCAGCAACGCCCAGAGTCACCGGCCTGTACTTCAGGAAGAGGATAGGGGGACTGATATACTATGGTAAAGTGTGTATGTGTGTGTGTGCTTAAAAATGCATGTTTTTTTGTGACGAGTGAAGGACATATTGTTGAAATGTACATTTGGTCGACAGGTGAGCACATCCTGTCTTTTGCTGCGTGTGCTGGGAACGAGGACATCATCTCCATGGTGATCGATGCAGGAGCGAGCACCAGGGTCCAGGATTATCGCGGTATGAAATGTTGCCCCTCCCTTCCTTCGCTTCCCCTTCACTTAAACAGGAGCGGTAGAGAAGCATACATATTTAGATTGATTGATATATAGATATTTGAAGAATTAATGTCTCTCTGTTTTCTACTCTCCTATCTACATTTCCATCCATCCTGTCCTTTCCCACTACTTCCCCCTTGTATTCCCTCGTCTTCTCCCTATAGGTAACACAGTGCTTCACATTTTGGTTCTGCAGCCCAACAAGACGATCGCATGCCAGGCCATTGACCTGATTTTGGCACGCGATGCAGAGCTGGACGAGTCAGTGCCGCTGGACATGGTGCCCAACTACCGCGGCCTTACGCCTTTTAAACTGGCTGCCAAGGAGGGCAACACTGTGGTGAGGGAGGCACGGGTCTCACAGGTGTACACCGGGTCAAAACATAACGGGATAATTTTATGAAAAAGTGGAATGGATTATCTCCACTAATCCTATCTTCTCTTTTGTCTACTCACTGAACACTATTTCTCACTTTTTTATTGTCCATACTCTTTGCCTGTTTCTCTCTGTCCTTTCTCAGGCGTTTCAGCACCTGGTTAACAAAAGGCGTGTGGTCCAGTGGAGTCTGGGCCCTTTGACCTCTCACCTTTACGACCTGACAGAGATTGATTCCTGGGCTGACAACCTCTCAGTGCTGGAGCTCATCGTGGGCAGCCACCAGAGAGAGGTACAGGTTCTCGATGTATTATGGGAAAATCACATACTATTTTGACTTTAATGTGAGTCTGAGTAGTCATAACAATGGATTTGCTCTCTTCCCCAGGCAAGGAGGATACTAGAGGTGACGCCCGTGAGGCAGCTGGTCAGTCTGAAGTGGAACCTCTATGGAAAACACTACTTCAGGTAAACACACACATACAACCTCTCCAAAATATATCCACTCTACACAGTATTAGTTTGGTCGTAATTGTGTTTTCCCTCTCTTTCTTTTTTACAGGCTGCTGCTGCTGCTGTATCTGCTGTACATTGGGACCTTCACACTGTGTTGTGTGTATCGCCCTCTGAAGGACGCTCCGGAGAACTACACAGAGTCAGACATGGACAAAACCATCCGAGTCCAGAAAACACTCGATGTGGGTTGGAGCTATGAATGCATGACATGAATGTGATATTTCAGTGTAAATGGCTGAGTGTGTCACTACTGGCCCCCCTGAAACTATATTACACTATATTGATATATATGCAGGAGCATGCACAGACTTGGTGAACAGGGGCTCAAACACTAAAAAGTCATTTGCATCTAGAATTATTGTTGTGGAGGGACAGAGAACCCGTGTTTATGTGGGTGCTTCTTTTAAAGAGATATCCTATCCGGATGAGTGACAGTAAATCAAAACCTAGTTTCAAAAAATACTAAAATAATACTTCAAAAAATACAAAAAGGACAGTGGCTTTAGCCCACAGTTGAACCTTATTCATTCACATGCATGTATAGATGTCAGTTTCGGCACCTGTGCATGGCACACAGTCTAATAATAGGCTATTAATATTAATCCAAACTATTTTTCTCTGCCCATGCCCCAGGAGAGTTATGTAACATATGAGGACAACCTGCGGCTGGCGGGAGAGATCATCAGTGTGCTGGGTGCCTTGGTCATCCTGCTGCTAGAGGTCAGTTGCTCTATTTTCATACAGAGTACAATGTACACTACCAGTCAAGCGTTTGGACACACCTGATTGAATGTACCAGGTTTTTCATTTTATTCATTATCTTAAAGCCATTTTGATCTAAAGGCTTATGCTTAAATGCTTGAAATCTGTTTCTTAGACAAATTTAAATAGTGACGTCGATGCCTTTGAATTTCTTTCCAAAGCCTTTGCCTTTCCATCAAGGCAAAAGGCGGCTACTTTAAAGTATCTAAAATATAAGATAGTTTTGATTTGTTTAACACTTTTTTGGTCATTGCATAATTCCATTTGTGTTGTTTCATAGTTGTAATGTCTTAACTATTATTCTAAAATGTGGAAAATAGTAAAAAATAAAGAAAAATATGTCTAATCTGTCTGCCAATCCCACAGATCCCTGATATACTGAGAGTAGGGGCAAAGCGCTACTTTGGCCAGACAGCACTGGGAGGCCCTTTCCATGTCATCCTGTAAGTTCAACACACTGAACCACTGACCCAAGTGAAAAGTGAGCTCAAGCAAACTAGTCTGAAATACCATCTAATGCATAGCAGTTAACTGACAATCTTTTTCTGTTGCTGTTGTTGTTGTTTTGACTAGTATCAGCTACGCGTGCTTGGTGGTGCTGCTGTGTGTGTTCAGAGCCAGCGGGCTGGAGGGAGAGGCTGTGTTGATGGCGTTGTGTCTGGTACTGGGCTGGAGCAACGTCATGTTCTTCGCCAGAGGCTTTCAAATGCTCGGCCCTTACGTCATCATGATACAGAAGGTAGGGGACTTGGACATATGCATGTGGTATCTATGCAGTTGTACATTCAACGGTATAGCTCACAAGTTGCATAGAAATAGTTTGTTCCATACCAACACACCTGTACACATATGTTTTTGGAGCGGATGTATTCAATTGCTTTGCGGTTCACCTATTCCTGCTCTCAGACTGAGATGCCTTGTGTCTCATTTCCTCCTAGATTATATTTGGAGACCTGACTAAGTTCATGTGGCTGAGTTTCATTGTGCTCATTGGTTTTTCCACCTGTGAGTATATTCTGGTCAACATGTACAAACAAATCTTTAGCCCTGACATCACTTCTAAGATAAGAAATACTTAAAATATGAATTTAACAATGCAGATTTTGTATTACTGACACCTCCACACGCCTTGTCTTTCTCTTCCTTGTCCCTCTCAGCCCTGTGGATGGTGTACATGACCCAGGACCCAGAGTCTATCCCGTCGTATCGCTCCTTTCCCATCACCCTCTTCTCCCAGTTTGAGCTCAGCGTAGGCCTCATAGACTTGCCTGTGGACCACACCATCACCACGCCCCCCATTGTCCACGTGCTGCACTGCACCTTCTCCGTTGTCTCCTACATCCTGCTGCTCAATCTGCTGATAGCCATGATGAGCGACACACACTGGAGGGTGGCCCAGGAGAGAGACGAGCTCTGGAGGACTCAGGTAACAGAACAGCATCATAAATATGAATATGAATGCACACAAACGCCTCTTCATCGTGCCCTCCTGTGCATTGTGGTGTCATGGTTATAGCTGTATGCTGTATGTTGTACAGGTGGTGGCCACAACCCTGATGCTGGAGAGGAGGCTGCCCCGCTGCCTGTGGCCTCGGCTGGGGGTGTGTGGGCTCAGCTACGGCCTGAAGGAGCGCTGGTATTTCCGGTAAGACAGCGCTGCAGTGCCAGGAACAGAAACAGACGCTTTAAAGAAAAAATCCACCCTAAAACACTTTAATGCTGTGAAAAAAGCAGTTACTGGTATTGGTTAATGATGTACTGTGCTTTTATGGGTCCCATTTTTTTGTGTGGTGGTGTATTGTTCTTATTCTCATGTATAACTGGCCAAAGGCAAGACAACATGATGTCATGCTGAGATATTTTCAGTGCAGTTACATAAGTGCAAACATCAGGTTTTGGTGTCAGTTCCTCAGAAGAGCAAGGGCTTCTTTCTAAACCCACAATTGCACACAAATGTTCAACTGTCATAAACAATTCACTGTAGAAGTGACAGAGAGACAAATTTCTCAACCCACAGTAGCCTCAGTAGACGAGAATATAATGAAACCACAAGACATGTTGTGTTTGGAGTAAAGGGTGTAACCCACTTTTTCTCAGCTGGAAAAACTTACTCTCTAGCTGTTACTATTGTTATTGCTATTGCTCTCTCCATGTACTGAATGCAAGTTCAGGCACATTCTGTAGGAGTTGTAAAAATGCATTCTGGGAAATGTACAAAATCCATAACCAAAGCAGAAGTAGATGAGACAGGTTGGGGGTAAGTGGGTACAGCAAAGAAGTAAATTACAACACTAACAGTTGCTACTGGTTTACTCTATCATCTTTGCAGGGTTGAGGACAGAAACGACCCGATGGTGCAAAAGATGCGGCGCTACATCCAGGCCTTCTCCAAAGACGACGACAATGATAAAGAAAAGGAGGCATTTGAGAAGACTGACACTTTAAAGGGGGAAATCCCAGGATCCCCAAAGCTCAGACCCAAACACAGAGGAGGGTTTAACCTCAACAGAAAGTCTCTGACAGGCTGGCAGATGATCCGCCACAGCGCTTTAGGTTTGGACATAGAGCAGGAAGACCCAGAGGAGGACCAGGACATCAGATATGTCTAGAAGGAGACGCTGCATACGGGAAACGTCTCACTAGTGTGAAGTGTGTTTTCATCTTCTGTCACTTTACAGTACTGAACTTATACTCAGTAAACATCCTGTGTTGATGAGCTGCACTGAAGCACACACAAGAAGAGGACATCACTCTGCTGGCAATCTCTTTATATAGTCAATGGTGCAATTCTTCATGCAGTATTATGCTACTGAAAAGAGTGTATTATTTTTCTAGCAATATAAAAAAATGTAGCAGTAAAATATGCTAATATAGAATAAAGTTATATGTAGACATGTAACTTAATATAGAGGGCTTGGAGCCAAAGGGGCGTAAGTGCATTATAGTAGATTTTACAGGAGAGCCAAAACAAATTTTGATCAAACTTGGATCAGCTGCCGTTACCACATACTAAGCACAATATTTAAACTTTTTGTGTTATCAGATTGAGCATTACTATAAAACAATACTGCTACAGTTTAAGTTGAATTATATTTGTTAACTTTTTAAAAATGGCAAAAGAGTGAAATACGCCTTTTTGGCACAAACATTGTCCCAATACAGCCATGCAGAATATGGGCGTATGTAAGTAAACAATTGTAAAACACATTCATTTTAATACAAATCTAGCAACTACACTTCAATCAACACTGAAATATAAAACAAGATCAGAATGAATATCTTTATCTTGAAGTAATGCTCAGCAACTTTCACCAAGGCCTTTAAAATTGTAGGCTACATGGAACATATCAAATTGATTGATACATTTTTTCTGTTAAAAACTTTTAATAAACCTTTTTAATAAACCTCTATAGACATAAGAAACTACTTTTGATTCTAAACTACTACTTTTTTTTCCTTTTGCTAGTACTAGTGCAGTGCCCGTTCACCCCGCTGCTGCACAGAGCGCTGTTCGCTTGTCCAAATTGCACCAAATCCGACACTGCACGTCCTTGGGTCCCCAGCAATACACCCGCCAAGTGTGACGTAGATCGGATAAACGGTTCTCGAGATATGCGACGGACACACACACACACACAGACAGAAATTCCTTGCTTTTATAGTATGATAATACATTTTTGTATGTGTCTCAGGACACATCACATATTGATGTGTCCTGGGACACATTCAAAGACCTGTAAAACTCCTCATAACACTGAGGGATAACTTCAGCTACCAGCAGTCTTACTATCAGAGCTCATCTTGACCAGTTCACACTCCTAACATTATAAAATAACATTTTGAATCTATAGGCCTAAGTATTTCATGGGAATATTAACATATTTACATTCATCTAATATTGACCTAGAATATTAATTAGGATATGAATAGGATACTAAAAATGATGTGATCATGCTGCCATGCTAGCATTACTTACGTCAGCATGCATTTTGAGTTGACCTAAGTGCTGTTAGAATCCTCTACCCACAATGCTTGTTCAGTGTCAAAAGTGGGGTTTTGCTTGGTGTCAAAAGGGCATAAGTGCAGTTACGCCCTTTTGGCAGCAAACAAAACCCTACTTTTACTGTTACGGCTTTCAGTTTTTGTTTAATTAAAATTTATGGGTCATTATTTCAGTTGTGTCCTTTTGGCACTGAAAAGATCTCACTGAGACCTTTCAAGTGATATATAATAGCCTACTCATATTCACCCAAAATCGCACTTACGCCCCTTTGGCTCCAAGCCCTTGATATGTAGGTGCTTGAATACAAGAATAAAACCATCCTGAAACATACAAACTTTGATCTTTCATTTATAAAAAAGAAGTACAGCAATATATGGAATCACACGTATATAATCATGATAATACAACATGATTGAGAACCACTCAGATAGCAAGATACCATGATTAAGTGCTAATAAGCATAACAATGACAAAAACCTTCACTCCATGTCTTTTGTGCAAACTCTAACATTTAATCTATGGTTCTTCATATGTAAAATAGAAAACAATGAAATGGTCTATTAAGCTTCATTAACGTTGTCGGCTGGATACAGTGCATTCTACTGATAGAAATGTATAGTGGAAAGAATTATGATCTGAAATATTGTTGAGGAGGTGATGTTAGTCAACAGTAAATTGGTACGCTCCAGATTCGGCTCAGACAGACCGATGCTGTCATGGCTGCAGCTGACAGATGTAGTAGGTGTAGGAGTGGCAGGGCCCTCTGGTCCAGCTCTTCTCCGGTGGGTCTCCACCACTCAGTATCCCACAATCCCCAGTTGAGCCGCCTTCTGCCCAGTAACTGCCAACAAGAGAGAACATTATAGCCCAATACAGTCACATGATATTGTGGTCGTTATTTTTAGTACAGAGCGAAGAGAATAAGTTCTCTGTTGTCTTCACCTCTCCCCCAGCGGAGAGTTGTTGACCCAGGTCCACTGACTTCCTTCGTGTCTCAGCCCGATCCAGTACTTCACATTCCCGCGATTGGACAGAAAGTTCTAGAAGAGAGAGCAACATTCATTTTTACGCAACTAAAATAGAGCTAATTACCATTTTTATTAATTACATGATTCAGGGGCGGAGCCAAAGGGGTGGCCGGGGTGGCATTGGCTAAAATCTGATTGGCCACCCTTGTTGCCACCCCAAATTTTCTTGTACATCATTGGCTGATTTGATCTGATTGACACATTGAAATTGCCTGAAATATAAGATATAATATAATATATATATAATAAATATAAGTAACCAAGGCACCAAACTAAGGCACTGTTTGACAGAGAGAAGTGCCGAAGAGTGTGACGTGTGTCAATAGTCATTTTTTCCAGATACTTCACAAGTCCAGTCCAGAGTCTATTTTTATAATATAATCATCGGATAATACAATGTCAAAAAAGTCAAATGAGTTCTTGCAGTAAAAGAACCTTTGTCCTCCATCTAACGATTTGCTTCTGAACATATTGAAAATTATTTGTTGAATCTTGTGTACACACAATTGATTAAAAACAATCAAGCTATATTGGATTATAGTTCATTTTTAACTCTCAACCTCATTTTTACGCGCTACACTTGGGCCCCTGGGCCCCCATTTAAAAAGTCCAAGAATCGCCACTGTGCTATATGGTCATGGAGCGAGGAAACAGGAAACAGGAAGGAAACAAGGGGGGATCTGGGCCACCTGAACTTTCTGGTTGGTGATGACAGCCAGATATCCTCCTCTAGCTGTACAGTTCCTCTTGCTCTCCTCCCAGTTCAGCCTGTGTCTGGACAAGTAGAAACAGGAGTTGTCGAAGGCCAGCCATCCATCAGCACACCGCTGGCAGCCGCCGCCTGGAAGGAGAGAGGCAGCCAGCACTGAACAAGCTCAAACAGCAGAGAAAACAACTAGGATCTCTCTACAGACTTGGACTGAATTGCATGACTAGATAAAAAAAAATTGATAAAAATGTGTAATATAATAAAAAATGTGCAATATTTCATCATGCTAGTTACAGTGAATAATAATCAGATAAATATGTTTAGGTTTAGGTTTATACAAAACAGAAAACAGTGAGCTGACGACGTGAAATAAATCTTGAGTGATTCTTTTTTTTGTCCAAGTTCAAAAAAAACATTTTGAAGATGATTTAAATCTACTGCAAATTGAACTCGGTTCTCTAAAAAGAAACACATGATCTAACTTCCTCTGATGCCCATTTTAAAATCAATCTACGGGTGGTTAAATGCAGTTGTGAAAGCAGAACTATCACTAAAAAGCAAGATAAATGAGAAGGCATTACTAATTATTACTATTCATATCTTTGATTTAGGAAACTGCATGTCTCCTTGTGTGCGTTTCTACAAGTTTCCCACATTGCATTTCTCCACCGGGCACCACACTCACGTTGAGGTTGAGTCTTGGGGATGTAAGTCTGGCACTTCTCGAAGCTGCACGTTTGAGGAGGGACGGATCTCTGCTTCTCTTCTGCTATAGGCGTCTCTACTTCTGGGCAGACTGCGGGTCCAGTCTGGACTACAAATGAGAGGAGTAGGTGCAGTTGTAAGAGAGCAGCATAATGTTCAAGGATCGCTGCAGTGCAATAGCCCCCATTTTTATGACCATATGAATGTCTGTTGTTATGAAATACAGCTAAATTTGAAGCACGGCAAGACAATCTGATGAAAAAGCATGAACCACTCATTATTGCAATATAATCCCTACATATTTTTCTCAGCATTCCTTTGTTTGTGTACTGCCAGTAAGACCTACATTCATTTCTTAATCAGCTTTGGTTCTACAAACATAATCCAGCATTGGTTTGTTTTTACAGTGCTGACATGAATCCAGATCTATGCCCATGGATACTCACGTTTCACACCCAGGATAATGATGACCAGCAGCAGGACAAGGCAGATTAGGCCGAGGAGCACACACAGGGCACGATACACACGCACATTTCCCTGCGTCTGCTTGTCTGTGGAAGAAATCAGATATCAGCCTGTTGGGATCATGTTACTCTAATAATAACAACACAGAACAGCATCGAGGCTTTTAACCGGCCTACCTTCCAGTCCCTCCAATTCAACCGATAACTTGGACTCAGGTGATAATTTTTTTTTGGCCTCATCCGATGGCTTTGCATCCGCATCGTAACTGCGACAAAATTTGATGTACATGTAGAAATCTTTCCAGGGATTTGTTAAGAAGCCTTGTTTACCCTGTCCCGCTCCTTCTTCCTGTGTAGCTGGCTCACCACTGAGTGCAAGAGTGCCAGACTGCAGTTTTGTGACGCCCTCTGGCTCGTCACTATAGCAACGTGCATTCTTTGATCTCGAAATTATTCATGGAACACAGTACTGGGTTTGTCCTTCAATCCCCAACATCTGTCTCTCTGTCACTCTCTATCTTTAACGACGTGTGTGAGATTCAGACAGACAGACAGACTGACAGGCCTTGAAAGCAGTCCACTTTATTCCAAAACATCAGATAGGACTGTCCTGAAATGAACCTCCTTCGAGGTCATTTCAGGACAGTGCTATGTTAACCACATTTCAGGGAGACGGTATGCAGCAGTCTGTATTCCACATTGGAAACACTAAGTTAAATATGTGATTTAGCAGCAGGACATTGTACAGCAAAGGGAAATCCACTGCAGCAAACCAGATTTTGCTCAAGATACTGGAGACGTCGACTGAGTCCAAATATCTGGTGCTTTTTGGACATCAAAAATCTACACAAAAGTGTAGCTTTTTCATGTTTTAATATTCTGTCAAAAGAGGGACATGTTTAGTGGCCAGCCCCCACAATTAAATCCTAATAATGCAGATTGTTCACACATGGACCATGGGTTTATTCTGCTCTGTTATCGCTGTTATCTTAAAGTGTTTACTTTGCCAGTATGAAAACCATATTTATATTTTCTTAGCATCTGGTGTCCTTTATTCTATCACCCTCATTTTTGTACACCTAAATATAAAACAATAATACTGAGTGTGATATTTGTTATATTTTTGCAAAAGCACACATTTTGCATGTTATTTCCCCAACTAAGAGTGAAAAACACCAGGATTTGGTCATAAATTTTGTGTGCTACTCCCCTCCAAGTCACGACTTTCAAATTACTTCTTGACAATAACTACATAACTACTTGTTGTGTGTACTGGAATTGCATTGTATCGGTATCGCAATGGTTTCTTTTTTTTTTTTTTACTATTTTTCTGTTGTATCGGCTCTGGCTGGTTCCTGAGCAATATTTATGTTTTCTTTGAATGTATTGTTTATCCTATGTGTTTTCTTATGGACTGTGTGATCTGTCTTCTGTATGTGTCTTTTTATGCCTGCTGTGGGATCTGTTTTTTCTATGCACACGTGACCAACCCAATTTCCCACTTGGGGATTAATAAAGTTTATCTAATCTAATCTAATCTAACACGGTGGAATGGAGAACAGAGTGGAATCAACACTAATAATGACAAAAGGTTTAATAATGAAATATATTGTATTAACTTGGTAGCAGACGAATAAATTGTTTAGAAAACATGAACAGTTTAACTGTGCCTTGCCTTCACTTCCTTCCTCAGAGCAACATTTACTGTACATTCAACATGAGAACATGGACCAAAATATAGCAAACCAAAATCAAAATGATTACCATACAGCACATTTTCAAAACAATGTAACACTGTAAAGAATATAGAAACAAAATTTTGAACAGTAATCCTTCTTCTATTCTCTGGTTTCTATTTTCCACCTTTGACCTCCTTATCTCTTCAGTAGAGACGGTACCTCTCTGTACTTGATTGCATCACACTTACTTGGTATTTCTTTCACAACAGTTATAAGGAAGAGAAGAGAATTAACAGTAACTTGTTAATGTGTAACCTTTGTGTACTTGGGCTATAAATGAAGTCCTAAGGCTCATTAATCACAACACTAACTTCCCTTCACACTATAATCTACTAGAACTTGGTAGATAGACTTGTGCATGCCTACCTACAAAACAATTTTAGAAGATGAATACATTTTAGATGAACAGTGAATTTGAATTTACTTCAGCACAGTACTGTAATTACAATGTATTTTTTGTGTCTAGCATAGCAAGCAGTGTAAATGTGATTGCTACACTGTACCAACTGCATTAACATGTTTACTCACTTCCAGCCTTAACCCTGTCTTTTAATTTAATACAGTTATTACAGAGTAACAGCAAGTAAATTGACAGTTATTTATGCTTAATATTAGTGATAATTAAATTATTGTGTAGTAATTACATATGTGTCTAAATACATATTGTAACTATTGTATAATAATAAAAACAAATATATGCATTTTTTCAATATTTTTAACAGTATTTACTATATCATCTAACAACCTTTCCACCCTATTTGGAGCATGTTCCACCCTGGTGCATATACTTAAGAGGGGGAAGATTTGGGGCCAAAATTGTGTGTGATGAGGATTAATCCATTATGATAGAAGAAGATTTTAAATTTTATATCAAACATAATGTTTGACAAATATTCTCTAACAGGCTGGAAACACAAGTTAACATCATATAACTCTATATAAAAATGAGACTTTATACTTACTTTTGCTTTTCTTTTTTTTTTCCCAAAGAAAATGTGAACGAGCTGCGACTGCAAGTACAGACTGTTTCCTTAAAGTAGAATTGCTACAAACTAACAGGGTGGAGAATGATTTCGGGGACAGGCAGAAAATTGTAAACATAATCACAGAAATTGTGAAAAATAATAGATGATTAGAGTGATTTTAACTTGGACCATAAAATAACGACTAAGGAGTATTTTATTATATTTCTTAGAAGTTGGAAAGAAGCCGTCTTCTGAAAACAATGTGGTCAACATTCTCTCTGAGGTCCATATTTTTGTGTTTATAGGGTAAAAAAAAAAGATCTAAACCTTTTACTGAAGCATTTTGAAGCCTGCTGAAATCAATATTTTAAGGAAAATATGAAGAGACATTTCGTGTGGACTGAAAAGGCACTGGAGTTTAGGAGTAATCTAATTCTACTGCCATTCCTATTGTAAGTCTATCAGGCCTTACTGTAACAGGCTAACAATAACAATGAGCCTATCACTGTAATGTACACATTACAGTTTATGACAGTTTATGAATCACCAGAATTGCCATACCAGACATGTGGTTTTAAACTGTTGTCTTTGACACTCACACTTTGTCACAACTTTGCTTCTCCTTTCCTCCTTTTTGCTCTTCTTTTAGAAGCACTTACTATAAATCATTAATTCTGAATGTTATGTGTGTACAGCACAGAAGAAACAATATTGATGATAATACATTAATGATTATTCAGTGATGTAGGCAAGTTGATACAAAAGCTCTTTTATCCTATTCAACTCCAAATTGAAATTCAATTTCTGGGAAATAAAATGCAGTGGTAAAACACTGATAAGCAAAACAAAATACAGTTTGCAAAGATGTATCATGGAAGACCTATTAAAAAATGTTTTTCTTTTGTTTTAATATTTCCATGCCAAACAGTATGCAGGCAGGTTTAGAAGAAACATGCTGTTTTAATGCCATGGGACGTGTCAGCTGTACATTAGCCTGAGGACACACAGTCTTTTAACGTGGGACATTTTAGCTGTAAATTATCCTACATACAAGCGGTCAAACAAAAGTGTACCTGGTATTTGTTTCAGCAGAGCCTTAGTATGCACAGCATCCACATAGACGTCCTCAGATGGTCTTTCCAGGGTGGAGTAGATGGCTGGTGCTGCTTCCTCTAATGCCAGACAGACAGCAGACAGACAGCAGACAGACAGCAGACAGACAGACAGACAGACAGACAGACAGATAAATTAAAACAGAGAAGTAATCCATTTGAAATTTCCAAACATTCAATGCATTGCCAACAAGATTAAATATACAAGATAAAATATATCTCTTTTTAGTATGGGCAAATAAAACTTTCTGAGAAATCTTTGCCAGTGTGCCCAAATGAAAGGATTTGCTCATGGCAACAAACTACTCCCATGAGTGGCAAATGCATGATTATTTTCAGTAATTCTACATCACTTTGATGACACAAAATTTCTTGTACCTTCAACTTTGGGCTCATGCATCTGTTCACTTGCCCCCTCGCCTTCTTCATTTCTTCCCTCCTCCTGGATGATCTGCTGCATCTCCATGACTCCGACTGGGTCCCTTCTCCTGTCTGTCTAACTTTCAATTTCCCTGCAGCCTTTTGTCAGGAAATCCTATTGAAAACTTAGTTATATAACCTTTTCACACACACACACAAAGGCCAATTATGCTCTAGCTGCAAAAACGTGACACATCAATGTTTTGCTATTAAGAACATAAAGAGGAAAGCTGCTCAAAATATTCTCAAACCTAAAAATGTCCAGTGCGTATATGCTTCATCCAGTCTGTGAAGTCTGAACACTTCCCCATGAAGATTTCTCCTTTCTCCTTCTCCTTCCCCTCACGCTTATATAGGGCGTTGTTTCACCGTGCTCACTAGACTTTGTTCGATGACCAAGGTCGTCATTTAAATATGCGGTGTGGTGCTGCTTATGCGGAAATAAATTGGGCAAAAATATATAACATATTATTTAAATCTTTCAACTCAGCAAAATCCTAGAACAGAAAATATAGCATAGGTGAATTGTAGATGGACAACATGAATTCTGTGTTTTCAGTATTGTACCTTTTGTTTGATCGCTTTGCTTTTTTTTCACTTTGATTCACAGTGAAAGTGAGAATGGGCTGTTATTGTGCTGGGCAGCAGTAAAGTGTATGACACTATAATAAAATGAAATTAATCATTACAGTATGTGTGGTAATGGGAAGACTTTGATTTTAACATTTACAACAACAAAGTTGGTGCACAAAGAGACAGACACACAGACAGTTGTAGTAAAAAAAAAGGATAAATGAGAACTTTATGCATTTTCATCTTTATTTTCCACAAAAGTTTATGATATTAATTTACAAAAAAATACTATTTGCATTAAATACAGATGACCGAGAAAGATGACAATTAAGAGAGCTCTCTGCAAATCATTTTGAATAACTTTCTTTTACCATGTATCTTTTTGTTTACTTTCTTTTCACCCCTCTTCTTTTTTATTTCACCAAGTAAGGATTCAACATAACTCAAAGTATACTGAAAAAAAATTATGTTCACCCCAAAATACTGACAAAGGTAAACCCATATGTGCAACCCTTCTGCCAAGCCGTTCTTCCACCATGTAGCTTTCTTATCAAGACTAATATCATAAGGAATAATAGTGGTGTGAAGCATTACAAACAGCCTTAACTTTTTTTTATCCCTCAGTCTCTCTTTATCTCTCCTCTCTGTCTCTTTCTCCTCCTCTCCACCTCCTTTTGTCCCCCCTCAGGCACCATAGACGCTCTCATTACTGTAGGTCATGTACAGAAACAGGTCATCTTCATGGTGTTCCTGGAACAGAACAGGGTACTGATAAATACATAATTTACCATCACAACAGCACACACACACACACACACTAATCACATTAAGTTGCTTACTGAGCAAAACGGCACTACTATTTATAGGACATGGAAGATGCGATCACCAACTCATGTGACCATCTAATTTCACTTGCAGAGGGAACATAAGCTTTTTAGAAATTTCCCAGCCCAACATTACTCAATATACAAGCCTGCTTTACGCAACGACTTACAGAAACATTATAAATGTAAACAGACCTTTTACAGCCTCACAATACACACAACACTCATGTTTAGCTGTCACATACTGCCAGTTCTTGTATCAGACAATTACTTTTGTGTGTGACTATATAGCATCAATCCATTAGTCACTATGCAAACAAAGCCAGTAGAGGCATGACAGTGTTTCAACTGAAAACAGCATGCAAGGATTGGGCCTTTAAACACCAAGTTTTTATGTAAATGTTCGTTGAATTACTGGCATGCTATTTCAGTATTCTGATAAAAACGTGAATCAACATCTCTACCAATAAGTTCTTTTTTAACACTGTCTAGCAGTATGGCCTGCATATGACCCTGACTTTACGCCAGCATCGCAAGATCGGGTCTATTTTGGTATCACTTCCATATGCAAGATTGTTAAAAAATGGGAGCTTAATAGTTTTGATAATCTATGTCAGACATATGGGTTGGGTGGGCAGGACTTTTACAGGTATTTACAGCTTCGTGATTATTTTTGTAAAAAGGTAAAAGGTTCTAATCCAAGAGAGCCACCAATTGTTATTCATATATTTATTGATGCTTATAACTCAGGAAGCAATAAAGGTCTTATAAGCAAGTTATACAATGGCATCACATCACTGAATAAGGACACTACAGACTATGTGAAACAACGATGGGAAAAAGAGCTGGACATTGAAATAACTGAAGACATGTGGCTGAATGCCTGGGAAACACAGTCGTCCTCCACCAACTCCCGGACCTGGAGAGACTTCTGTTGGAAAAACTTGATTCGCTTTTTTATCACTCCTAAACAGAAGTCTAAACAAACTGGCACTCCGCTACGCTGCTGGAGGGAATGTGGATTCAAATCATGGTTGATCATGCTCATGTTTTCTGGTCCTGTCCCTCTATTCAGACTTTTTGGAAGGAAGTAGCAACAATCATCTCAAAAACCCTGGGTTTTAGTATCAACATTCACATCCCTCTATCTTGGACATTTCCTTGACGGGTTAATAATTGATTACATTTATATAGCGCTTTTCTAAGTACTCAAAGCACTTCACATATTGGGGGGGGGGGGGGGGGGGGGGGGACTCAACTCATCCACCACCATTATTTTTTTGTTTCTTGTTTGCTTTTTGCTTGCTGTCCTTATAATGTGAAAAATGTTCCTAAATAAAAAGTTTTAAAAAAAAACACTGTCTAGCAGTGATAGCAAGTCATTTTTGGTATGCCGCATTGAGGGGGAGGGGCGGAGAATGTTTGTGTGTGTCAGCTGAAACTCTATATGTTCAGTAAGAAACATGATAACTCACAAATAGTACTGGAAGCAGATACAGATTGGCAAACATTTGTAAATATGTTTGTTTGTTTGTGGGCCTGGGGGGTGTGTGTGTGTGTGTGTGTGTGTTTGTGTGTGTTTGTGTGTGTGTGTGTAGGTGTGTGTGTGTGTGTGTGGGGGGTAAAGGTACAGTTACCTCATAAACAGCAGAAAGCGGGGAGCTGGATGGGGGAAGGGAGTTGTTGACAAAGAAGAAGAGCGCCTCCTCTGGTCTCATTGACACACGCTGTCGGATCAGGAAGCACAACTGGCCCACTGATGCAGGACAGACAGAGACAGAGACAGAGACAGAGACAGAGGCAGAGACAGAAACAGAAACAGAGAGCGAGATGTTCAGTGAGGGACTCTTAACGAATTTGTTTCATATAAAGAGGAAGGAAACGGTGGGTGATGACATGGTCACTGGCTGGTCTGTAGTCTTGTGACATCAGACAAAGAGAAAGCAAAAGATATAGGCCTGCTACTGATGGCACTACTACTATTATCAGGGATGGGATTGGGAAGACAAAAAAAGCAGGAAAACAATAATCCAAATGTCCAAAAAACTGAAATTCTGAATAAAAGCTATGCACTATGGGGGGGAAACAGAGGGAATCACTGAAGTCAAGAAGAGGAACCCCATAAATTGTGCGTGTGCGTGTGTGTGTGTGTGTGTGTGTGTGTGTGTGTGTTTCACCTGTTAGATCTGAGGGCACTAGGTATTTCTTTTTGTCCAGGTCAGGAGCTCGTGACCTTGCAGCCCTCTCCACAATGATCTGGTTAAGAAAGCACAGGAGAAATCAGTCATCGATTAGATAGAATGCCTTTGCATGCTAAAATCCCCGACTGGCCCAAATAATCCCAACTCGCATAACATAATGTCAGAAATCATAGATCTAGACCTTTCTTAAAGACCTTAAAGAACTGACTATCACCCTTGCACATATTGGTTTAAGACACAATGACAGCCTACATATAACACACCTCCTGTCTGTCAAATCCAGTCAAATCACTGGCAATGAGAAAGAGATAAAGTAGCATTTGTCATACTGACCGGTATCTTGTCAGGATGCTTGGCCCGAACTCTCTCTCCCTCTGCTCTCCTCACCTCTAGTGGTACTGAGCGCTGGTACTGACTGCCCATCTAAAAACAAAACAACACAAAAAGGACATTACGTCTCTGACAATATCGTTGTTTATCAAGTAGACAAAGCAAAGAGAAGGCATTCAGTCAACAAGTTGTACTGACAGCCTAAGGGCACAAGATGTGACCATTAGGAATGTGATGCAGGCGAATGTTATCTATAGGGTCTTTGTGCATTTATCAGGTGTTGTGTGCAGGCCATATGCAGTATAGTTGTCAAAAATGGGAGTCTAGATAAGGTAAAATATGTAAATTAGTTGTACCCAAACTTTTTATATCAAGGACCCCCAAATAAAGGAATCACATTTTTGCTGTTTAGACAGAATTATGTCTGTACTATAGGTGGGTGACAACAACAACAGAGGGGAGAGTGAAACCTATGATGAAAACAGTCTTCTCCAGAATGTCTCTCATTGTGCTCACTTCTACTAAGATAAATAACACTGAAAATCATCTATTTGTCCTTTTTCACAGGACAATACGGTGACGACTACAATTTTCTTGGTTCATGATGGTCACGGGTAGTGATGAGCTCATCTGAGCTAACTCGAGGTGAGGCCACGTCACTTTCCACAACAATGCTGAGCCTGGCTGGCTTTACACTGGAGGCTGTTATTCTGTATCCAGAACTAACTGACCAACTACATGAATCGATGTTATTATCTGTTTATTTGTCAGCGTCTGAACTATAACACGCTGTCAGTGGCTTAAACCTTAACCGAAGTCAGCTGCTAGCTAACGACTGGAACGCTAACGTTAACTCGCTAGCTGCAGCTGGCGAGTCAAGAAGACACGTACCTTTGAAGAAAATTAAAACAAAAACAGTTTTTACTGATGTCAGTACAAATTCAGCTATATCCAATGGCCCTTCGTGTGGTCAGTTTTCTCACAGAATGCCTATGATGGACGATTTAGCTCAAAAGATACTCATAACGTCTAGGAATGAGATGTATTTTTAAGATGTCGACTGGTCTACTCCTTCTGCTGAAAAACAACAACAAATACTGCAACGCCCGCCCACCATATTCGTGACCAATGAGAGACAGGCGGGCAGATAGGCAGTGTAATGTGTCCAATTGGAGGGAACCGGAGGCGGGCTCCCAGTCAGTTGACAACGCATTCATTGGATTGGTATCGCTGTCATTCTAAATGTTACAAAGCCCATTTTATGTCAGTTTTGCCTGAATGATGGCGAAACGTACCAATAAGTAGAGCTGGGAAACTGGACCAGGCCAGCGAAGGGTCACGCCTTGGCCAGGCTACGTGCGTGCATGCCTTTCTGCATTATCTACTGTACAGTTTGTACTGTAAGCATGATAAATCATAATGTAGCTGTTTTATTATGAAATTCACAGCATGGCTTGCAATGAATGAGCAACATAACTGCTGATATGCAATCTATATCTTAAAACGACCAAGAACCCCATTCATGACTAAGAAAGAGCCTGACATTGTATAGAATATGCTGGAAACAAACCAATCACAGCTCACTGTAATAAGGCATGCATATGCTCATGTTCAAACATGTTTTTATTTTACAAATTTTAATTTCATGAAATATTCTCATTGTGTGCATTATAACCTACAATGTTCTGCACATCTTGAAATTGCACTGAAGTCTTTACGAAGTTGTATATTTTGCATGTTTTCTGTCTGTCTTCCTACAGACAGGGGCCTACTCTTCAACAGACATGCACCATAAACCATTAAATTCTATTCGATATACACAAATAATACATTTTCCAAAAGTGGCATTTCTTGCAAAAAGCAAGTTCCCTTTAAAAACATTTCTCAACACACCAGTCCATTGATATATCATAGCACACATGATGTGTTCTTTGTAACGTAGATACAGTTAGTGTAGAGAGTATGTCTTGGTGCCACCTGCTTCTCACAGTCACAGGACCCTTATCAGGGTCTTTTCAAGCAGGTCTCTATATAACAGTTCATGCATTGTTTTCTACCAGGTGAATAGCCCACCAAGTGAAACAACCAAGACCAAATACTACTTTGGCATGCATTATTACAGCATATCAGTTGTTGCCCGCATTTGTGAACCAGTTCGGAGATGGAAATCCACACTTGGAGCATCTCATCATCCGCTGTCCAGTCTCCAGTAGCTTGAAGCAGACAACTGTGGCTCTCATCCTTTGCTGTGTACCCGGGACTTCCCTCTGTTTAGTCCCTGACTGTGTTCCTGCTCACACAGCAGCTGTGGCTGTTGTAAGTTTGAGGGCGTCTGACAGGTTGCGCTGTTGGACTCTAGGGTTGGTTATAGTCTCCAAATGGGACTCAGGCATCCAGCCACGATGCCGATCAGACAGTCTGGTCCCCTCCACCCAGCCTGGGAACGGGAGAGAGTCCAACACAAAAGAAACTGAATTCATCATACTCCACCAATACAGGGTCCAAAGCAGTTTCGCAATAAAACAGTGTGCAGGTGACTGGTACTTTGCCCAAGAGAATCATGGGAAAGGTAGTTTGTCTTACCATCACTGCTTTGTTGGTGCACCAGTATGATGTCAGCTTTTTCCAAGGACAGCTCATCTGGTTGCTGGGCAACAAAGGCCCGGATACACTGCATCTGTTTGAAATCTGGGTGGACAAGAGAGGGGAGAGGTCAAACCTACAGTCATAAAGACAAACAGGTCACTATAATGCATTATGTGATGCTCAGAGAGTGAAGCTACTCTTTAAAATGACAACTGTCATTTAAAATGACAACATCATACATTCACAATAAATAGCTCCGAAATTCTTTTGCCTATTTCAGAATTAAAACTTAAGTCTATTCTATTATTAACAGTAATTATCATCTCTGCAACATATTTAAGACCGTGGCTAACAAGACAGCAACTTAATCCTTTGTAACATCTAAACCAGGATGTATACGTCACCTTGTGCAGCAGAAAAATCTATTTCAGGATGTGGCCGGGATACGGCTGATATCCAGCGCAGCTTATCACTCCTGAAGGAAGAAGCAAAGATGAGTGTACCGTCTGGAAGTTTACAGATTTTTAGTGATGTGACACGCAGTTGAACCCAGTAATTATCCGTCATTACAACACAGACACTCTCCACCGCTGTCCCAGTCTCTTACTGTGTGTCAGTCCTCAGCAGCAGGGCTTTGTTGGAGAGGTGGAGGCGGAACAGGTTCTTCTGTAGGGAGTGAAGTTTGACGCGGCAGTTCTCTGCACGCAGGTCTGATACAGGAGCGTGGTCTATCACTGTGAACCTTCCCCCTCTGAAAACACAAGGGACAAATGAGGTATGAGGGAAGGAAAGAGTGTGATAAAATAGAAGGGAGGACAAAAGAAGTAGGAAACATGAGGAGAAAAGATAATGGAAAAGCAGGGAAATGATATGGAGAGCACAAATGATCATTTAAAAAGATGCCAGTCAGTGAATGTAGTGAAAATGTGTTTGCTATTGTTTGTGGTCACTAGGATTACACACATTGATAATAATTTTTTTTTTTTTTTTTTTTTTAACCTTTATTTATTCAGGGGAGTTTCACTGAGAGCAATGCTCTCTTTTTCAGGAACGCCCTGATCACATTCACACCTGGAAGCTGATCAGTACAACCACAGTCTAATCTGCTGGCCACTGAGCAGCTCCACTGGAGCGGTTGGGGTTAAGGGCCTTGCTCAAGGGCACCTCAGTGGTGGTAATGAGGGAGGGGCAAGCGCTGCTTTTCACTTTCCCCACCTAGATTTATCCTGCCGGTCCGGGGGATTGATAATAGCAGTATGTGCTCATATTTGGTTACTCACTCTTTGTGTAGTGACAGCAGCAAGTAGTCGTTGAACAGGTGCAAGTAAACATTCCTCTCCGTTTCCTTCAGAGAGAAATCCATCAGTTCAGTGACCAGCCCCTCCCGCACCAGCCTCCGAGACTGACTGATCAGAGGAAGAGTCTGTAACACACACACACAGAGAGAGAGAGAGAGAGAGAGAGAGAGAGAGAGAGAGAGAGAGAGAGATCAAAGAGTTGAATATTAGTCACTTTTGTTGTACTCCCATAATGTCCTAATACTGGAAATAAATGAGTTCTTTTAAGTGTTGTCATCATTTTGGCGGAATTTTTTCGCCTATGGTGAAAATAAATGGGATTTTTGGAACCCATCCATTCCCGTTCATACACCGTTCTGTTCTTAAAATGGGTGAAATAATGTAAGTAGAAATGACATATGACAAAGTTATTACATATTTTAAAGTGTTACTGAATTGTGGGGATGTTGCACCACATAGCCACGAAATGCTGGAATGCTAAGTATGGCTACTGATTTTTGTTTTATTTTTAATTTCACTGCAGCTTCAAAACTCCAAAAGCTCCAAAATCTGAACCCACCTTAAAAAATAAATAAATTCATAATAGAGGAACCCACGAAAGCAAAAACTGTCAGTATTAGTGTTGGACATAGTTAAAGGCAATCATTTTACATTCCTATTCATTTTCGCATTAAACTGAAAGGAGGTGGAATCCAGAATCCGTTATTTGGGCTGAAAAATACCACACTTGAGAGGAAAATAGGAAATGTAGTCATTACTTACCCTGCACTCAAATTCCACCTTAGCACTGAGTGACACCAGAGACTCAATACTCTTCATCTGAGAGATGCTGTCATTGCTTTCTTGAATCAGCTAGGAGAGAGATGAGTGAAAGACAGGGAAATAAATTAGGGATGTGTGACCATGGAAGTACATTCAAGATATTTTATGGCAATATCAAAATATTGCAAAACTACACTAGTGTGTGGTGGAAAGGAGAACTTACCTTCTCCAGTAGTTTCAAAGCTTTGATGGCCTGCATCACCTCCTCAGTACCTGGAGCGGTTCTCTTCACAATGTTCTGGATGGAAAGAGAGAGTGTGTACAAGTGAGACAAAAGGAACAGGGGCAAACATGCCATAAACCATTGCAGTGTTCATCCTTTAAAAAAGCCACACATATATACACACACACACACACACACACACACATACCTGGACTAGCAGCTTAATTCGTGTGATCCTCTGGAAGGGGAGGACAAGGAAGGAGCGAAGAGGAAGTCTCTGACAAACAGGACTCCTCTCTAATTTATCCACTATTCGCTTGAACCCTGGATTCTCATTCCTGAGAGAAAGAAAGAAAGTGAGTGTATAGACAGATGAAGAGAAATAAGCCAATGGTTGATCATATATTCCCAGGTTGAAATTAGATTAGTTAATTAAGGTTGTATGTCAGTGATGTATATGGTTGATACTAATGGTACCAAATGGTATTAATAGCGGAATGGCTCACATGAGTCTCTGGTAGGTGGCATCCTGATATGATTGGTTGGTGAGGTAGGGCACATAAACCATTTTGAAGCGTTGGCAGTGTCGAGCGATGATGTCACACACAGTAAATTGCATCATGTCAGAATCCACTCGCTCCTCCAGCTTTGAGAGAAAACTAAAGGAAAAAAAAACACAAAGAACCGTTTAATGTCTATTTCTCCCACAGACTTCTGAAATTCTACCAGCACAGCTCAAATATGGTAGATTGTCACATACATGAGCAGTCAAATATGCTCTAAAATTTGTCAGTATGATCACTACACAGTGTCAGTTTCTAAAGAATCATTAACAGCTCTAACCTGTGGCTGATGGCACGAACATCAGCCAGGCGGGAAAACAGCCAGTTCCTGTCCTGCGTGGTCAACAGCGCCCCCAGCTGTTTGGACTTGACAAAGTGTTCCACCACAATGTCTAAACTCCTGCAGTAGGAAGCCTCGGAGGTCACCACCTCAAACCTCACCTAGACAGGAAAAGGAGGCAGGGAAAATACAAGTGAAAGAGGATTAAAACATTGAGCAAGAGACAGCCAGACAAAACTACAATTTGTCACTTCTGTAGAAGTACTGGGCCTCTTTGACTAGGATATGACGAGCTGGCAGGGACATCTGCCAAAGGCCTTGGATTTCACAATGAATGGAAATGATCCAACTCTGAAGCATTTGTGCTAACGTATGCATGCCAACACATGCAATACTAGAGAAATACAACAACATATATGCAATCATGCCCTCTGGGTATCTTCTTTCATCATCTTTCTTCTGCCAGTAAGCTGCAGATTCTCCTAAATTACATTTCAATGTCACTTAATGTTGAGGCAGTAACTTTCCAGTCAGTGGAGTGAGAACTTTCACATCAAGTGATTCTTACACTAATAAATATTCATATAAATGAGCCTGTTGTAATCAAAATCTCATATGTTGTATAAAAGGATTCACTGGCTGTTTTAAAATCTTATCAAATGGTGACCGCACGTTCAGACACGTTATGTGCTGCAGAAGCACTTGGCCATATGATGTTGTGTTACCTCCTGTAGGCGCCTCAGGTCCTCCGTCAGCTCCTCCAGCTCAGCACTGTTCCTGACTCCTGGCAGGTCCCGCCACAATGTGGCCGACTGGGTGAGAGAGATGGACAGACGGGGGGAGGAAGGCCTGCCTTCAATCTTGGGGGGCTCGGGGAGAGGCAAGCTCTTGGAACTGGTGGTACTGGTGATGGAGCCTGTGTGGGACAGGGAGTGCGGGTGGGGGACGGGAGGCAGGGGAGGGAGGGGTCTGCGGGCAGGAGGGGGTGAGGGAGCTGGAGAGGAGGAGGGAGAGGAGGAGGGGAGGGGGGCGATGAGGTGGCCGCTGTGCTCCTCACACGTAGAGAGGACATCGGAGCGAGACTGGCGCAGGATCTCAATGTTCTGGGCTGCCTCGCTGTACTGCTGGTAGAGCTGGGCCGCATCTGAGGGAAAGGACAGGAGACACAGAGGGAGGGAGTAGCACCGACAGACAGAAAGAAGGAGAGTAGGAGAGAAGAGGGAGCAAGAGAGAAAGAAGATTGAAAAATAAAGGAAGCAGAAGAGACAGGAACGGGTTAGCCAGGAGGAGATGTTTGCATTTGACATTCCATTTACACATACTTGTTGGAATGCAAAGTCACAGCAGCAGCTGGTTTTTCCTCAAGTTAGGAGATATGAATGCCTGCAGAAACCTGTCTGTGGCCCTGGAGTATGCGCGCGCACACACACACACACACACACACACAGACACAGACACAGACACACACTCACACGGCCTGCCCCATTTCACGCAATATCCATATGAGTCATTGGTCAAGAAAACTACTGCCATTTCAGGATGTTTAAAAAACAAGTTTGAAAAATGGTGTGAACCAACAGTAAAATGTGTACAAGCTTCCTTTCAGTTGTGTATTCCGTTAAAATTCTGAGCAAACTAGTGCTGAGTAAGACATAAACAACTAGTGAGCCAGTATCCGCACGCAGATGAATCACACACACTGAAGGGAAATGCTCCATCACGTAGAGCCTTTCCCAACCACAGTCTGAGAAGATAAAATCTGCAGACACACGTCACTCTGTCGCCTACATATTGCAATCATCAATCTGTAGTTTTATTCTGAAATGACATTGTAAGTGATGAAAAACAGGTTGGACTGCAAAAGGATAAGCCCAATTTCCCCCCTTGGTCTGTCCCCAAAGATAGTACACATAACATGACACACTGAACACACAAACTGGGTCGTGGGTCAAAATAGAGGTGGTAAAGAGATACTCACTGAAAAACTTGGAGTTCCTTTTCCTTCTTCCAATTGTGTCCAAAACACTCCTGCAAGGCCAAGAAAGAGTCACAACATTTATAACTGTGGTGATTGTCTAAACAAGAGGAGACAGTTTAGTTAACTGTACAGAAAATATACATTGAATGTTACTGTACACACCAGGAAACAGACCTAGCTTGAATTGCTATTTTGAGAAGAACTACATTATTTTTCAGGGCACAATAGACCCAGTAGCATCATCCTCAAAGTGCAAACCCCTGCTCATTTTCAATACCAGTCGTAATTCATAATTGACCTGGTCAATTTTGGTATCTTGTAACATCTGGTGTTGTATCGCAATGTATTTTATCACATCATATCATCAGTGATTGTTTCACTCACCTCAGGTCCACTTCTCCCCAGCTTTCACTCTTAGCATCTTCATCATCTGGAAGAAGAAAGTATCCATTCACCCAGTCGTGATACAGCAGCATTTCCTGATTAGTGTGCTATAGCCTAATAAGTTTACTATGAAGTACCGCGAGGGTATGGATGAATTAACAAATGAATGAAAAGAAAATAAACAAAAACAAACAAATAAATAGATAAATAGAAAAAATAACAGATATAAATAAGTTGTTTCCAAAACTCTGTCTCAAGCTTCTCGTGTTATATCTCAAAACAAAGTCTAGCTGTGAGACGTGCTCTGTGGCAAGAAAAATATTCTGATTGCATACAGGATCCACCCTCTGCACTTCTTAAGGCTCGGTGTCTGGTTTTCCCTCCTTTCCCCACCTTCTCTTATCTCCGCCCACCACCTGTGACCACACAACTGACTGTGACGCAGTTTCCATTTCAAAGAAATCTCTTCAAATCAGTGCAATGACGATGGGATGATTCAAAAAAGAAATTTAGACTGCAAAACAGAGGGTGAGACTGAAAGCTTGTTTGTGACAAAAGAAAAGAAAAAACATCACACATGAACGATAGCAGATCAGGTGATTTACCCCCTCACAGCAGAGTATGTGTGGTTGTGTTTTGGTTCAATTCAAAATGTTGTTTCCTCTGTGTGGCAGTCTAGGTTGAAATGTGTTAGACTGATGAAGTTAGATGATTAGAAAATTTACCATACTTGCTGATTAATGAGCAAATAATTGGAAATGATAATCAAAAGGAGTGAGGTGATGTTATTATTTGGTTATCTGAATACCTAGTCAATAAACATTGGTGAGACTGATTTGAGCAGATAACCTCTGATTCCAACCTCCATCTCCTTTCTTTACCTGGTGTAGAGAATATTCTGGTTCTGCGATCCCTTCCAACACCTTCCTCTTCCTCCTCCTCTACAAGCTCTTCTTTTCTTCGTTCAGTTGTTTTGCGGATTCCCCTTCTTCTCATGCGAGCCTCGGGACCCAAATCTCGGAAACTGCAGCTGCTCTTCACCACCCCTCCTCCTATTCTGCTCTCTGCCTCCTCCTCTCCCTCTCTGCTCCCCTCCTCAGTTCCTTCTCCGCGGCTCATCTCTCCCACCTCCTCTCCAGTATCCCCTTCCTCGCGCTCCTCTCCCTGCCTCTCCTCTTCACTTTCGCCCATTCTGTCTTCCTCCCCCTGACCCTTACCCTCTATGGAGGGGACGGGGAGGTCAGACTCAGTTGCATAATTGAGAATGGGGCAGCTGCTGGGTTTGTACAAGGTGTTGCTCACAGACAGATACATCTCCACTTCCTTCTCTCTGCTTGCTTCTTCTTCTACTCTTGTTATCTTAACCTCATCCTCCTCTTCCCTAATAATCACCTCCATATCTTCTGCTGCCTTTTCTACCTCGAGGTGACCAGAAGCCCCGGTCTTTTTGTCCATGGGAGGACTACAAGCCTCCTCCCTCTCTGTGTCTAACAGTGTGTCAGTATGAGTGTATGTAGGTGTGTCACCATGCATAGCTGTTAACTGGTCAGCATGCATGTCTGCTTGGCTCTGCCCCATACCTCTCAACTCCTCAACCTCCAGTGGCTCCGCCTCTCCCTCATCCAACTCCGGCTCTGAATGCTGTTCATCCGTTCTCAACTTTTGCACTTTGGCATAAATAGGCATCTCTCCAGTCCCCTCTGTCATCTCCTCCTGTCGTTCCTCTTTCGTGATCCCTCTCTCGGACTGGTTAATCTCCCGGTGTCCCTGTTGCCCTGAGTTAGGGTCGTCAATCGCGTTTTCCTCCGAGGCTCCCAGGATCTCTCGCACTACATTTTTGGCCCATTTAAGGTGGGGTGCCTGGGAATGTCGCTTGGCCTCCTCTGTCATGCTCCATGCCCCGCTCATACGGATCCGGATGGCCACCTCCTCCTCTGGACTCATTGTTGCGAGATTAATCCCATCCAAGGCGGTTTGGATTGGCACAAAATTCCCCTGAGAACCAACCTCACCATAGGGATTACAGGGGCTTGGCGAAAGTCTCTCCCTTTCTCTTCCTGTCTGCCCTGTGTACTCTTTGTTTCTCTCTCTCCACTCTGTGAGGAGTTTTTCAGTCTGAGAGTCTCTTCCTATTGGCCCTATCTCGGCATACGGGTGCTCCACCTTGCCCTTCACTCCTTCTCCAGTCTCTGTGTCTTCAAATTCGGAAGACGTTCTATATCTTATATTCACTCTGGATGTCTCATTGGTGTTGTCATCGGGTCTCTCTTCCTTCGGCACGTTATACTTGTCCCTTTCTCTCTTGGTCTCAGTTTCTTGGTTGTTGTTGTTGTTGATGGGGTAATCATCATTTCTCAGAACAGGATGCAGGTCATCCTGGGGTTGCTGTGTGATGTCATCACTGCCATACTGACTACTTCCAGAATTTGGGTTGTCCCTTTCCGCTCCTCCCACCTGATCCGGTTCTGACGTCTTATTGGGCTTTGAGCGGGGCAGCGTTTGCCCAATCACACAGAAGATATACTTGGGGTGTTTTTCCTTCCCCTGTCCCTCACCGTCTTCTCCCTCTTCGTCAACCCTATCCTCCTTTCCTTCTCTCCATTCCTCTTCCCTTTCCTCCTCTCCCTCATACCTCTTGAAGCCAGCGGGTGGGCTGTCATCGTAACTGATGCCACCTTCCCAGAATTCCCTACAGTCCTCGAATTCCTCTTCCTCTCTCTCGTCCTCCCCATCTCCACTGGACACAGTGACAAAACCGTCCTCTCCTGACAGCATTTTGTCCCTCTCTGGCTCCCACCCGGTCTCACTTCCGCCTTCACTCTCAGAGCGGGCACAATAATCGCTCCCTCCCTCTTCCTCTCTGTCACTCTCCTCTGTGTTATCTGTCACGTTCTCTCTCTCTCTCCCCTCTATCCCTCCATCGCTGTCAGACAGATGTTCCTTTCCTCCCTTATCTCTCTCTCTCCAGGCCTCGCTCACCTCCTCTCCGTCTACACTTATGCCCTCCGTCCTCTCTGTCTCTCCCTTCTGCTCCATGTACTCCTCTCTCCTTCCATGTCTCCCAGTTTCACAGTGTCTTCCGCTGGACTTGCTTTGGTCCGAGTACCTCT
Organism: Centroberyx gerrardi; assembly: GCF_048128805.1. NCBI lineage: Eukaryota > Metazoa > Chordata > Actinopteri > Beryciformes > Berycidae > Centroberyx > Centroberyx gerrardi. The sequence goes on along the minus strand of NC_136008.1, from coordinate 12,207,415 downwards.
CATCTTGTTCCTCTTTTACTCTCCGCCCCTCCCTCCCCCACTCTGTCTGTGACTCCATCGTCCTCTCTTCTCCTCCTCTTTTCCTCTCTTTTCGCCTTGTGTGTCTCTCTCTTTCTACGAATTCATCCTCTACAGACGAGTCTTTACTATTTTTGCCCCTATGTGGCTCTAACCACATCCTTCTCTGCTCTGGCGCACCGCCCGTCCTCTCCTCTCCTCTGTCTCTGTCTGGTGTCTCACTTCTTTTTTGCTCCCTCCGGCTTCTTTCAGCAGCTGTCCCGCCGCTCCTCTCTTCTTCTACATCTCTTTCACTTTCTGCCGTGCTGTCTCTCCCAGATTCCCTCTCTTCATAACTGTCTCTTCCCCTTCTATATCTTCTCTCGCTGTCCATGTCGCTGCTCCACTCTCCGCTGCTCTGGGCTCGTGGCGGTGGCCTGGGGGCCATCTCGCTCAGTGATCGGCTACCTCTGCCTGCTGCATCGTCCCACCTAAGATCAGTCTCTCTTTCCTTTCTTTCCTTGCCTCTCCTCTCCTCGTCCTCCCTCTCTCTGTATCGGTCTCCCTCTCTCCTGTCACTTGGCCACCCTCTGTCATCTTGTCTACACCCCTTTACGTCTCTCACACCATCCTTCCATCTCTCCCCCTCCCTCTCAAACTCCCTCCCTTTTCTCCTGTCCTTCTCTCTGTACATCTCCCTAGCTTTCTCCGCTCCCCTCTCTCTGCCTTTGTCTCGCACTCTGGATCCATCTGCTTCTCTTTCTCTCTCCCTTTCTCTGTACCTCTGCCTGTCCTCCTCCCTGTATCTCTGCCTGTCTTGCTCGTTCTCCCTTGCCGTTTTTCCGTTGTTGTCCCCCTCACTCCTACAGTGTCGATACATCAACTCCTCTCTCGCTCTGTCCTTCGCTCTCTCCTTCCTTATCTCTGTTTCGTCACTGTCTCCTTCACTCTTGGTGTCCCTCTTTCCATCTCTCCTCTCTGCCTTTTCCCTGTCCTTTCTATCTGAGTAGATCTCTCTGTCTCTTCTTCTGCGCGGAGAAGGCATCCTGGCCTCTCTCTCTCCCAAGTTAGGTCTTGGCTTCTCTCTCTGTCTAGCTGCATCCCACTCTCTTCTGTCCCGTAGGTCAATGACCTCCAAGTCCCTCGCTCTCCTCCGCTCCCGGAAATCAGGATCAGACTCCCTTGGTCTTTCCCTTTTCCGCACTGTCCCATCTTCCCTCTCTCTGTACCTCTCTCCCTCTCGCTGCCGCTCTCTCCTCCATGCTTTCTCTCTTTCTCTCTCAAAGTCATCAATCTCTATTCTTTTTTGCTTGTCTAATATCCTCTTCCCCCCTCTTTCCTCATCTTTCTCAGCAAATGCAGTCGTTCTTCTGTCTCTCTCTTGGCTGCCTCTTCTCATTCTGGGAAATGTGTCACCTTTCTTCCTAATCCTTTCTATTTCTCGCTCAGCCCCCTTCTCTAAATTTGACAGTGGCCTTCCATTTCTGTTTCTCTCTTCTTCTTGCCTCCTTTCTCTGTCCCTCCGTTCTCTTTCTCCCTCTCTCGGTCTGGGTGCAGGAGCCCGGTCTCTCTCAGAGTATTTCTCCCGTGGGTCCATGTCTTTCCCTTTGTATCTTGTTTTGTCTCTCATTCTCTCCATTTCTCTTTCCCTCCTCCATTCTTCCTCTCGGGTCCTTTCTCTCTCTCGCTCCGACTGGGCCACAGTTCCTGGTCTGGGACTGGGGTCCCGGGAGAACTGTCCACCTGGCTGATGTTTGCGGTCAGCAGTGTTTGGATTGGATAAAGTGTCAAACAGGGTGCAGCTGGGCCTTTTGGTTCCCATTGTACCATAATTTTCAGAACCTAAAAGACATACACATCATCAATTTAGAAACAATCTAACGGAGAATAATCAGAGATAAAGAGTCAGTCTATTTTCAGTAATAAATCACTGTTTGACAGATCAAAGGAAAATATAATCAGGAGGCCCTACAAACCAGAGGGGAGTAGAACTACAAACTGTATCCCACAAAAGTTACTGCTGTCTCTGTAAAGTATGTCAGCTGCAACAATTTAGATGTGTATTCAAATAAGGAAACATTGTAACTCATCTGTTATATTGTTATGTTCAATAAATTGCTCCATGTATTGTATTCTAGAGCGATCTTTAACCCACACTGTATTTTGAGTCACACAGTCTAGTTGTACAGTAACTCTTTTGCGGGCTGTTGGCTGAGTTCATAGAAACACAAGTCACAAAAGAGCAAACATTTATACATTATAAGTGGAAAAAACAGGCCAGAAGAAAAGGTGACACCCTGTTACAGTCTTTAAGAATGTAGCACAGACCTGCAAAGCATAGCATACCAAAATAAGCCTTTCAGAAAGCAAGGGCCTGTGACACATCGTCAAGGCATGTTACACGTAAACCACAATAAAACCAGACTCAAATCGGTGTTCAAGCTGAAACATGAACTTATAAAAGTGTCAAACTGTAATCCATGAAAAGGTAGCAGAGCGACTCACCTGAATGTAGTATTCTGGGGAGATCTGATCTCCCCTCTGTCCAGCTCAGCTCAAAAGCATGGGATTGCACAACACACAAGAATTCATTCCCAGCATTCACAGTGACTAGGTGCCTCTAAACAAATGCTCTAGTTTTTTTTACTCAATGTGAACTCTCTCTCTCTCTTTCTCTCGATACTTTTAACTCTCTGTTCCTTTGAAACACCTTATGTTTCCGCCTGAGCACTCTTGCTTTTCTCTCTTTCTGCCTCTGTCTTTCTGATTCTCCCCCACCTCCCCTCCCTCCTCAAATTCCCAAACAAGTCTCAACAGATTGACACTTATCTTCCCCCTCCTCTCCTTCTCTCTGTCTTGTCTTCACAGTCACCGTTACTGGACAGAGGGATCTCCCACAAATCAAACGAAAGGCTGTCGAGTCTGATCACAAATCAATCCTTTCCCTCCCCCTCTGCTGCCGACGTGACCGTCTGTGTTGACCCCCGCATAAAAGTAGACAACTCTCTCCTTCTCTCCTGCCCCATTCTTGTCTCACCAAACACAGGAAGTGCACCTCCTGAGTGTCTCTCTTGGAGCTGCGATTGGTCGATATGGAGCAGCCGGGTGTGTCTGCATAACACACACAGCCAGGTAAGGGCTGTGATTATACAAGGAAAAGTGGGGGGAGGGGAGAGTGAGAGAAGGAGAGAAGTTTCAGAGCGCACAAACACATACACACACAAGCACAGAGAAACATGCACTCATAGCTGCAGAGAGCTAACAGAGCCTTTACTGGGGCCTATAAAAACTTCCCTAACATTCCCTTGAGAAGTAATAAATATGGGAAAGAAAGGGAAATAAATGTTCCTTATGATAAAAAAAAACCCAAGATGAAGCAATCACAGAGAAGGAAACAAAGGGAGGGGCATTACATGGGTGATCTTAACTGTCAGTAAAAATTGTGATTCATTTGTATTAACACAGATGTTTTCACTTTCTAAAGTCTGCATTGTGTTGATCAAGAATACTGATGTGACCTGAGATATAAGATAATATGGGAGTAATGATTCTCTATAGATTAGCTGCCACAGTATGGCCCTCATACCCCTAATGTTAGGGGGTTTGATTCCTGTTGAGGTTAAGGAACTAACAGTAATGGCAGGCTAGGTTTGAGTAAAAATATATGCACTAATGATACTGTAAATTAAGCACTATTCCCATGAAATTTTCATGCGCTTTGGACTTGCTTTTCCCCATGAGCAGGAGTAAAGTTTTGAATAGGAACAAAATTATGTAAAGTACTGTCAGATACTATAAGTAAGTGATCCTTATTGGGCTGAATAAAACCACAGGGATATAATAGACACATAGACTAATTGTTTACCATCTTTAATCTCGTCATTTAAATTAGCTCTATTGAGACTATGCAAATTTCTGCATGAATGGGGCATTCTCTAAGGCAAATCAGCCTGATCAAACCCTCAATAGCTTAATGGTTGACTGATAATCAGATTCATAGTGATAAACTGAAAGGGTGATAGGCTTTGAAAGTGAAACATTGTGTAGAACAAAAGCTTTGTGTAGCTTTGTGTTGTTACTGATGCACTTGAAACTGGCCATTTTATACTCTCATTCTGGAGGCATTAAGCTACAATATGAGACACAGAATGGATGTAACCTCTGAAAATGTAATGCACACAGACAACACAAAGCATCATAAAACAGTTTTTGTCCCATAGTTTAACACCCACAATCCCTTACTTATATTTAGAGATGATAAATGAATTTTAGCACAGTATACAATGTCCTATAGACCAGATGTTTCCAAGCCAATTCATGTAATGAATCCACAAAACATATGAATTAGGCCAACAACACACGATTTTGTCAGGGACCCACCAGGATTTTTGTTGTTTGATAAGATTTAATACAGAATTTAATTTCTGTCTATTCTGTAAGTGAGGGGATACCAATGGGAATGGTGAAGCCTTACAATCAGAATAGTCACTTTTATATCATATCCTAACCTTGAGTGAATTAAATCATAGTGAAATTAAATCATAATTCATTTTGACTTTGGGAACGACTGCTAAATCCTGCTGTGTAAACCGCATAGATTTTTGTCATTTTATCACAGGCCCATGATTTTCTGTCATGCGTCCTCTATGTTTTCTGTCCAAATGTCAGCTACTTCGAGAGGCAATGAGAAAAATGAAGACATTTGACGTGTCTCGCTACTGTCTCGTGTTTGCTCTCGCCAAGTCTTCAGCCAAGATTCAACTGGAAATCTCCAGTCAGCTGACGAGGGTGTGAAGGGCTTCAAGTTCCGCTCATTGGCTGCGCTTCATTTCGACAGTCACATGCGCGTGTGTGTTTAGTTTCACTTCCGCACTCCGTAACTACCTAATGTAGCTTGCTAACGTCTTGATGAAAAGCGGGGTTCTTACACAGGGCAGCGTAACTTGTAGCAAACAACATTCATTTGAAACTCACAGCCACATGCAATTGTACTGTTTTATTTGCATGGCCAAATAGGGGGCACATTGTCGCGTGTGCTACCATCAGTACAGTCCGTAAAGACAGAGGGGAAGCTAGCGTTCGGCGGGTTCGCAACATCATCAGTTGGCTACATTTTGAAACAACTTCGAATTTGCATGTTACATTGTAACTAACTAAAAAGCTGTTTTTTCTCGTTCCCGCTGGAAGAACTCATGAAGGTAGGTCCACAAAGCAACTCAGCCAAGGGTTTAACATTATTCAAGCTTTCACAGAGTGTGGTAGGCTGATACTGTCTGCTTTTGCAGATAATGCGTTTGCACAGGGAACTTAGCTCAACCGTGATATTGCCTCATGCGGAGAGGAATTCATGTCAGTAATCATTCATTTGGCGCTTCTTGTATGCACATATATTCAGTGATGGCTCAAAATGTGTCGTTTCACAACTTTATTTCCTGCTTTCATGTTTTGCAAACATCACTTTTTTTTCTGTTTAAAGTTATGACGTCTTTGTATTGTACTTCCTAGTTATGGACTTGTAGTTCAGGAAGTTATTGCATGCGCCTGCTGCCTGTAGTCAACACGAGATATACAATTTGACCTTTCAATTTTTAATTAATTGTGGGTAAATTGATGGGTGATTAGTTCAAGGTGTTAATAGGCTATATATAATAGATCGACTTGAATTTATCAGAGTTAGTGGATTTGCTCTTTTAGTGGCATTAATAATTTATTGTGTCTGTTCATTATTTTCCCATACATTTGTGCCAGGTGTTAAACAGACCCACGGGAGTGGCCTTCCTGCTGTGGACCCTGGCTGTTGAGCTGGTCCTGTGTGGGAGTGGGGCACTCGTCAGCAACAACACCAAGAACTGTAAACTGTTCTCTGAGTCCGTGTCAGAGCGGAAAGTCCTCAGTCGGCTAGAGCCACTTACCAATAATAAGTAAGAAGTGACTCAGTGTACTGGCCTATGTAATGTCATAAAAGTTGCAGTAAGCAGATTGCATACCTGACAATAAAAGGATTCATAGAAATCACTCTTGAAACTCTTGATAATGCAGAAGAAGAAGCACTTATGGAATATGTAAACTATTTCTGACAGCAGTATTTTGCTTGATTGCCTTTTGTCATTCAGTATTTGTCTTTTACACCAATCTCATGTCTGTGTGACTTAAATATTATTGTTTCTTTGTTGGGATTTGTTCTCATGTTGACAGCTTCACTGTACAGACAAAGAATGGAGATGAGAGCTACACATACGTGTTCAAGTTATGTGGGGATGCAGGGGGCATCCAAGGAGCTGGGGTCATTCAGTTGGACAAGTCACAGAAGCCAACAATAGTTGGCAGGTATAATTCAACACAGGCCATCGGTGGAAGTAAGTATCTGCAAACTGAAACAATTATAGACTACAGTATCCTGATATAGTTCTGATCTGATGTCCTCTAAAGGACATAAGAAGGTGGGGGAATTCTAACCAGCTGAACTTTGGGATAATGGGTTGCATAGTTAAGCTATGTTTTCAAATAATATATGTCCCTAAGAAGCCCATAGCTTGAGAATTGTTTACTGTTCATTCTTAAATTAATTCTGAACATAGGTCTAGCTTTCTTTAGATCTGTACCTCTGTGTCTCTTCTGACACTTTCCTGCCCCTACAGGTGACTGGGTGATGCTGATGTACAGAAACGGAGACAGCTATGATGCACATTGCTCCAAGGAAACAAGGAAAGCCATTGTGATGATCTACTGCAACAGGAAGACGGACATGGTAAAAGAGTTTACAGAGATTGGGTGGTTGTTAGATCACCAAATTTTGGAAAAGAAATGGTGACTGATGCTTCCCTGCTGTGAGGTATAAACTTGCACCCTCCTGCTTTTCTTAGTTTGTGTTACCTAGTGCTTGTCTTTGTCTCTCCCCATCTCTTTCTATCCCCTCAGAGCCAGCTGGAGGTGATTCTGGAGGACAGGGAGAGAGATCAGGAGTGTTTCTACCTGTTTGAGCTGGACTCCAGTGCAGTGTGTCCAGCTCTTCCTCCCCAGCAGCTCAGCACTGGCTCCATAATACTCATAATGTGAGTAAAAACAGTCTGTAATGACACAAAAACTCCTAATGTTGTAGCATAAATCATTATAAGTGATGGGTGATGATGACCCCTCTCTTATTTCAGTGGCGTTTGTCTCCTGGCTGTGTACCTCATCGGAGGATTCCTCTACCAGCGATTGGTTGTTGGAGCCAAAGGGATGGAGCAGTTCCCAAACTATGCTTTCTGGGTGGAGGTTGGCAATCTGACAGCGGTAAGGCTGGTTCAATTAGAGCAACAGTGGTTTGATTGATGGTTTCAGTAAATGATCAAGCCCATGTGATGTGATTATTATTATTTTTTTCACAATATCCTTCTTCCCCTCCATCTGTTTGTCACAGGATGGGTGTGACTTTGTGTGCCGGTCACGCAGTCGAGAGGAAGCACCGACTTACAGGGGTGTGGCCACAGAGCCCTTGGAGGATGAGCCAGAAGAGAGAGATGACCACTTACTACCTATGTGACCTGGATATGTCAGACGTGGGAGAGAAATTTCCACTGTGTGATGCCGTTTACCATTTCAGAGGTTAGATGAAGTTGCTGCTAGACACAGGTCTGTGGTCAGTTTTCCCCCACTGGTTTAGGTCAGGACATGTTGACACTATATGTATCCTAGACTTGTGCCTAAGGGCAACTTCAATTTGACCTGTTTGTCACAGAAGAGGGCAAGTTACACGGAGGGCTAAAAGACCTGTGACCTCTCTTACCCCAAGCACTTCATTCAGCTATTTGATTTCAAACAAATGGATGATTCATCAGAGGTTACAAAGTGACAACAAAGAGTGACTTTTCTTCTGTCAAAATCTGGCACAAAAGGGAGAAGATGAGAAGTTGGGTTTCCACATGATGTAAAATCAGTGACTTAGTGCTCCTCATTTTCTGCTTAGCTGATGATTGTTAACATTGTTACAATTGTTAAGTTTATTCAAACTTCACCAAGGTGAAAGCCGTTCTTCCTTGGGTCCTGCTGGTTGTGCACTGACAGTTCTGGGCTACATGATATGTGAGCACCTTTGCTTGTGTAATATGGCTTTAATCAGGGTATGGCTTGTTATGAAAGTGTGATAATTAAGTAACTGTGAATGTGTGTTCCAGTTAATACATTTAATTGTAGGTAAAATAATGATGTGACTTTACTTACAGCCTTATTACACAAATAGAAATCACTGCTGAAGGTATAGCTTGACATTTGTATATTTAGTTGGCTGTTTTTCTTTCTTTTTCTTTCTCTTTCTCTCACATTATGGGGAAAATGTTTCTACATTTGTTCTAATGTTTCCCTAAAATTATTAGTATTGTTAGCCTTCCTTATTGAAACCTACTTGAACTAGCTGCATGGTTGTGGCTAATGTTACCCCTTCATTTTAATTAGGTCAACAACACAACTGAAGTATAGATTTTGAAACATTTTCCCCCACTGTGGCAAGTGTCTGAAGAAAAACAACCAACTAAAATGCAAAATCTCATTGTATCCCTTTAAATCACTAATTTCTGCTGCTTCTGATGTTACTGCATAGTGATGGCCATTGAGAGGAAATATATATATGAAGTCTGATGTTCATAATTTATGAATGATTTCAGGTGTTGATGAACAGTGCACACGCATATATGTAGGCCTACTGTATGCACTTGTATTTTCATAAAATAAATGCACAAACATAGCAAATCACTGATAGGTAACAAACAATTTAATAATGAAAATGATAATGGGTAAACCCACATGATAATACCGACCCAAACAACAGATGCACTGCTAGGCACACACATCAACCTTGTGCTGCTTAGAGTAGGATGTAGAGTAGGGTGCAGGTGCAGACTTTGACCAAATGCAGACTACTTCTCGCCCGATACATTGCTTCTTCAGGAATGTAGAGTGGTGTAGGAGGCCTGTACATTTCTATACACCTCCTTGGTTGATCACTACCTTGGTCGTGAAAATGTTATGGCACTGAGGAAACCTATGAGTTTTCTAATATGTTGTGGATAATTCTAAAATTATTAATGCTGCTTTATTAGGACTAAAGCAGGCTTTTTGAACTTGAGATGGTGAAATGTTAGTGGTGAAAATTACTATATTACACACTGTTAATGTGGACAATTACTTTTACTTTTGGTTTGTTTGTATCCTTTGCTTCTTTGTGGTGTATATATATATTTCTTTTTTAAATGTTGACATTTATATGCTTAGGTCAACCAATGTCACACGATGCACCTCTTGGATCCAGATCTGGTGGATAATAATGGTTATAGCTACCATAGAAGCAATGAATGGAGCCACCTTTGGATTGAATGGGTATATTTGATTTGATAGCCTGTTTGGCTTAAGGACTTTTTCAAGTCAACAACTTCTTTTTGTTTTTTCTTTTCTGGCTTTTGCATTAAAAAAAGAAAATTTGAAATTGTAGTTAATGCATTTTTGGAGTGCTGAACAGTGTGAGTGTGTGTGTGTGAGAGTGTGAGAGAGAGAAAGAGAACGTAGGCCAACTCTCCTCACTTCCTTTTCTCTCTCTGCCCTTTCTCTTCTTTTTTAAAAAGATACTCTTGATTTTGCTGGGGACACACACTAAACTCTAAGGAACCCCGGATTCCACTTTGACAACCACTACACTGCAATATCATATCCATCTTGTCAAGTCATTTAGTGTGGTATTGAGTCTCAAAATGTTATTTTTTCTTTAAACAAGTGGAAGCATCTGCAGTGGGGTGAGATAACTGTCTGCACTTGATCCCACGCTGCAAATGAACTTTAAAGAATTTCCTCGGTGACATTATCTTGATATGGAAGTGGTGTGACCCGCGCGCCTTATTTCAAGACATTGTAACTTCCAGAAAAAGTATTATGAAATCACTGGGAAAGTGGAAGTGTGGTAGTGGTTGTGAGTGGTGACTTCTTATCTGGACTGTTACAGAGGCGGAGCATAGGGGGGGCGGGGGGGAAATGTTCCAAGCAAACAAGAGCAGCCTACCGTAAAAGCCGGAGGCTGCGTGTAGGAGGGAGCTGAGAGCAGATTTCTCAAAGATACAGGTAACAACTATTTATATCTTTTCATAATTTCGATTTTAACAATAGACTAAATGTATCGGCTTCTAAACGTGTAAACGTGTCTTGGTCTCATTGATACCATTATTGGATTACACCCGCATCTATAATGCATAAATCTCGTTTCTACCAGGCAGGGTTTAGCTCAACTTCCCTGTGGCACGTCTAGCTCAAAGCCACAGAACCGGATTGTGTTTATAACTCACTTAATCAACCGCTTTCTCTTTTAATATGGGAGTGAATGGCCGTCAAACTCCAGTGGGAATTCTGCCATGGTAATGTTGTCCTAATATAAGTAGCCTACCTCGCAGAAAATGATATTTACGGATCTCAGGCGCGTCTAATAAAATACCAATACAACGCTCACTCCCGCTTGCCCCTCCTACTTCTTCGTGTTTAATGGAGAATCGTAAACCAGGGAATATAGGTGCATACCGCCACCTAGTGCCGGAGCGTGTAGTATCATCGTTATACATATCTATTATATTGCCATCTCATATTCTGTGTTAACTTGTCTCCTGAAGAAAACTTCTTGTCCCACTGCTTGTCACATTTCTCCAATAGCCCTATAAGGTGACACTCCCTTTTAATATTGCCTACCCTCTCACTAAATCTTTTCCTCTCAATAGTGAATTTGCTTCATTATGTTATGCATTCTGCATCTTTATTACAATCCTCACCTTTATCAGATGCACTATTACCCACTGGAAATAAACTATTAATTAAAAATGTCCCTAAAATATAACATGTGTTTTTTTTTCTCAGATCAATGCTGTTAACTCTTTTCTTCAAAGCATTATAAAAGTTTCACCAAGATAATGGATCAATTAGGTTGGTAAATAAATACCTAATTACATTATTATTATTATTATTATTATTATTATTATTATTATGAATGTTGTCATTATATTGTTGTTGTTACATCTGGTGTAAAAATACATTTTTCTATTGTTTAACATCACAGATTGTTCAGGCTTTTAAGTCTTATTTTAAAACATTTAAGTGACTTGAGAAGTAATTTGTGTCTCACTTCAAATCAGTAATATATCAAAGGTGAAAAAGAAGGTCCCATCAAGCCTGGTCTCTTAATTCATTTATCTGTGTTTTGGGCCGCAGGTGGCGTTCAGATGGCAGACTCTGTGATCACTGCTGAAAGTGGCTCCTGTAATGTCATACCACAGCTCAGCAACTGCAATATAGGAGGATCTGTTAGCATTAACGTCGCCATGCAGTCTCATGGTGGAAGTGAGTGCTTCATCCATTTCCTGAATACACAAGCAGAATATCACATGTGCATAACACTAAATATCGAGGAGCCTGGTTGTGAAGCAAAGGCTTAAATGCATGCTACCCAAGACTTCTCATGTAAAGAATGTTGAAAAACCTGATGTCCCTCTTTTGTTGTGCTAATAGATGACACCTTGCAGATGTCAGGGAGAAGTGCAGCACACCAAGGGTAAGTTTCTCTTTGTAAGGTGAAAGGGAATTGTGTCCCTTCAATCAATCAATCAATCAATAACCATTTGAGAGGCTTTTAGGGGGAAAAACAGTCCTCTCTGCATGTTTTGTATTTCGTAAGCTGTGTTTCAGCAGTCCAACCATTATTTAAATGTGTTTTTGTTTTATATAAACTGTAGTTCATTGTAAAATATAGTAGATTATATTTTTATTCCCTTTCTTTCAGTGACCATAGTGGCCCACAGGGTAAGTAGTGCTTTGTTAATTATAAACAAATAAAAGTCATACACTTAAGCACTAATCCTCTGAGACAACTGTATTCCTGTGTTTGATTCTTTTCACTCTTTTTCAGTGGATGCAATCCTGGAGCGAGTTAAAGGAATGCATAAAGCCAATCTGCAAGAAAAAGTTGAGCACATTTTGGAAGGCACTACAGGGAATGAAGCCTTTTTAAATGAGGTTTACACAGAAGTGAGCATCACTGGGGAGAAAAGCCAGTCGAGTGCAGAGCATGAAATGTGGCAAATTAATTCTGCATTCACAACAAGCAGTGCAGATGATGCAGCTGTTGACCACAACAACATCTTTAAACCTTTAGAAGGTACACGGAAGACAATAAAAACTGTGCTGACCAAGGGAATTGCTGGAATTGGAAAAACTGTGTTAGTGCAGAAGTTCATTCTGGATTGGGCAGAAGGGAAAGCAAATCAGGATATAGATTTCATTTTTCTGCTTCCCCTGCGTGAGCTGAATTTGACTCTCAGTGACCAATTTAGTCTATTTGAACTCTTGAAAGAATTCCACACTGAACTTACAGACCTTGAGGATGCCAAAGTCTTGTCTGCTTGCAAAACTCTCTTCATCCTCGATGGACTTGATGAATGTCGACTTCCACTGGATTTCCATCAAAACAAGAGATTGTCTGATGTAACAAAACCAACATCAGTTGACATTTTGCTCACGAATCTCATCAAGGGGAATCTGCTTCCCTCTGCTCGTCTCTGGATAACATCTCGACCAGCAGCTACAAATCAGATTCCCTCCAAGTACATCAGCCAAACAACAGAGGTTCAAGGCTTCAAAGATGCACAGAAAGAGCAGTACTTCAGGAAAAAGTTCAGTGATGACAGCACAGTCTGCAGGATTATGTCATATATCAAGCCATCTCGAAGCTTATACACAATGTGCCAGATACCAATCTTTTGTTGGATTTACGCCATGGTCCTTGGGCAAATGCTGTGCAAAGGTGAAAGCGGACCAATACCTAAAACTCTTACCGAGATGTACACACACTTCTTGCTGATCCAGACCAGTCTGAAAAATGAGAAGTACAATGGCAGAAATGAGACTGATCCACAGAAACTCTTGCAGTCAGACAAAGACATTCTCCTGAAATTAGGAAAGCTTGCATTTGAAAATCTTGTTGAAAAAAAATTCATGTTTTCAGAGGAGGACCTGAGTAAAGTTGGCATTGATGTTAATGAAGCTGCAATACACACCGGAGTGTTCACTGAGATTGTAAGAAAAGAGGCTGTGTTTTATCAAAGGACGGTGTACCTGTTTATTCATCTCAGTGTTCAAGAGTTTCTTGCTGCCTTGTATGTGTTCCATGGATACACAGCTGGTAGCATTGATGAATATTTCCATTGTGTAAAGTCAAGTGATGATACAGCAAGATATCCGCAGATGCATGAGTTTCTGAAGGCTGCTGTGGATAAAGCATTAGAGAGTAACGACGGACATCTAGATATGTTTTTGCGGTTCATTCATGGTCTTTCATTGGAATCTGTCCAGATGCTCCTGCGAGGCGTACTGAAGCAAGTCCAAGTCAGCCCAGAGAGCATCGAGGAATCGAAACTGTACCTGAAGCAGATGCAAATGTTTGACATTTCCCCTGAGAGATGCATTAATCTTCTCCTGTGTTTGACTGAAATGAATGACTATTCAGTTCTCGATGACATCCAGGAGTACATGACGTTGGAGAATAAGGAGGAGAAACATCTTTCACCAGCCCATTGCTCAGCCATAGCATACATGCTTTTAGTGTCAGAGAAGGTATTGGATGAGTTTAACCTGAAAGAATATAAGACATCGTGGGAAGGGCGCAGGAGACTTCTTCCAATTGTGAGGTGCTGCAGGAAAGCACTGTGAGTGTCAACATTATCATTGCACAATTCTGATCGGTTTTAATAACTGTATTTCTAGTGTATATTTAACTGAATGCGAACCCATACTTTTGAGAATGCAACCCTGAATCTAGAAACATTAGTAAATCATAATGCGTTTTGTTTTTTCTTGTTTTTGCAGACTTGATCACTGTAGACTGACTGGTCAGAGTTGTGAAAGTGTTGCTGCAGCTCTCCATGCCGAACATACCCACTTGAGAGAGCTAGACCTTAGCTACAATGACTTGACTGATGATGCTATTCAGCTTCTCAAGACCGGACTGATGAGCCCACACTGTAAATTGCAGACTTTAAGGTGAACATACACACATGCATACGTATTAGATGATTGAAATGTGTCAAAGAAATGAGCATACTATGACAGCACTATAACCACACTTAAGTTTGTATGAAACCACTGTAAATGTAGCGCTCACAAGCATTACAAAAACTGACAATTTCAATGTAACTTTATTTCTTTGTTAGGATGAATCAGTGCTACCTTACAGCGGCATGCTGTGAAGCATTGGCCTCTGTGCTGACACAAAGTTTTCACTCCTCACACCTAAGAGAGCTGGACCTAAGTGACAATGATTTGCAAGATGCAGGAGTGAAGCTGCTCTCAGCTGGAGTGGGAAACCCCCTCTGTAAACTGGAAACACTAAAGTCTGTATGATTTCTTTTAACATTTTTACTTACAAAGAAATGTTTTGATGATGTGCACTTGTATAAATTCTACCATAGCATCCAAATGGAATATGTCCAATTTCTCATTCTTTCATTCATTTCACACAGGCTCTCCTTCTGTGGAATTGCAATGGAAGGTAGTGTTTCTCTGGCATCTGCTCTCAAATCAAACCCAACTCATATGAGGGAGCTTGACCTGAGCTACAATCACCTGGGAGACACTGGAGTGAGTCAGCTCTCAAGCCGACTGCAAGATCCATTGTGTAGACTTGAAAGTCTAAAGTAAGTAAGATAAGATAAGATAAGATGGCACTTTATTAATCCCTTGGGGAAATTCAGCTGCCACAGCAGCAACTGGCAGAACAGCACCAAGGAAAATAAGTACAATAAGTACAATAAGATAATAAAAGAGAAGAGGTAATAAGATAAAAAAAATAGAGGTAATGTACATATTATAACAACTATAGAGACAGTGCAAAAATGCAAATAAATGCAAATAATAAATGCGTATTTGAATATATATATACATAATGAATGGTCAGAAGTTGAGTCATTAGTGCCGGTGACGGAAGGGGGGGGGGCTCTGAGGGGCTAGGTTCCAGGTCCAAGTCATTGTGCAGGGTGTGTGTGTGTGATTCAAATGTCTCTATCTTTCTTTGTCTCTATCTTACATATAGGCTGAATGAAGTATAGAATGGGATGTACTTTCTTTAATATAGTACTGTAGGTATATACAAAATACAATATACAGTACAGTATGTGTACTTTTTGTGCACATATGTTCACCCTGGTGAGGACTTTTGAGTATTTATTAGATTGCAAATAACCAATTCAATTCACTCATTCAGTCATTACCTGAGAGAAAATGATGAATTAGCATACTGTGGGGCATTAACAAGCAATCATTTAAAACTCTTTGTCTGTCCAACAGCGTGGAGCATGGAGCAGAGTGCTGGTTAAAAAGTGGACTGAAAAAATGTGAGATGACTCTTAACATATTTATCAAAGAAATGTTATTGGATTTACCTCAACGGTCATTAAAACTGTGTCTCCCCCCTCTCTCTCTGACAGATGCCTGCCAACTCACTCTGGACCCAGATACTGCATATGAGACACTTAGTTTGTCGAATGGAGTGATATTTCCGTTTTGGTTTGGAGAACCAGAATGGCCATACTCAGAAAATCCTGAACAATTCGACTCACATTCGCAAGTGCTGTGTAAAGAAGGCCTAACAGGGCGCTGCTACTGGGAGGTCGATCTTAGTCGTGGGCAGGCTATTGTGGGAGTTGCATATAAAGGGATTAGCAGGAAAGGGAAAGGTAATGAATGTAAGCTTGGACATAATGATAAATCATGGTGTGTGAGCTTCTCCGCCTTCTCCTATGTTACAAGTGGTATTACTGCCTGGCACAATGATGTGAGAATTGATGTGTTTGTCAAACGCAGCTTCTACCATGGCAGAGTAGGAGTGTTCCTGGACTGGGAGGAGGGAACTCTGTCCTACTACTGGATAACCTCAGGAACACTGATCCACTTGTACACGTTCCACGCAAAATTCACTGAGCCCTTATACCCAGCATTTCGGGTTTGGGGTAAATCAATGATAGAGCTAGTGGACAGTGATACAGCCAGGAATCCAGTGTCCAGGACGGACTAAATTTCTGACAAATTGCTCCTTCGGTATGAGCAGTGCTTTTCTTGGTTGTGTGTCCCCCACTAGTTTGATACACACGCCCTCTTGCAGTACAGGCCTACTGACATTTTTAAAGACACTCTGTTCTACAAAGATTTTTTATATGTTTATATAATATTGAATAAGCAATGTATGTTTTTATTTACTTTTTGACACCATGCTTGAATACCTCCACTCAAATCTCCAACTGTGTATGCAATCTGTAAAATACTGTGTATCAATTACAGTCAAATACTGTTGCCAAATATGTCATACAAGTGTTACATACCTGCTGTTCTGGTCACCTATTTATGACCTATCTATTGTAAGTTCATATACTGTATGTGTAGATTTTAAGTACGAGTGACTTTGATTTATTGTGAAGACCAGAGATGTGTTTTGTACATCGAGTCTAGGTGCTGGACAGCGTGAATCAGTAGAAAATTGTTGAAACCTGCACACTGTAGCGGCCTTTTCACTGATTATTGTGACAAAAAACACAACATTTAAGACAACAAGATAGATCTTCTTCAGGTAAACCAGGGTTACACATCCATTGTTGATTGATAGGTTGTCTATTTGATTTTGTTGCAAAAAAAAATGTTGAACAGCCAGCTAGTGTGGCCATTTAAACAAATTTCTACTGTTTTGATTTATGGTCTAGAAGTCAGTATATTGTATGCCTTACATATTTGATATGCTTTACAATATACTGTACATTTACTGTTACAATTGTCTTTTATCTTTTGTAAAATGTTGTTCCAGTATCAGAGACAGTTTCTATGCAAATATTCTCTTTTTTATGAAAATGTAATATAATCACCAACAAAGTCTTCCAAATGTTATAAAGAATATTTTGGTTACAATTGAAGTCTTGTGTCCTTTTGTGCTTAATCCTTAATTCCTGAAATTGACCAGACAGATTACTCGCCAAAATAGAAATAATCCCAAAACACCAATTTCTATAATTCTATCACAAGGTCACACACTGGCATGTTTAGATGCATTGCCCTGTCATTTTGATATACATACTCTTTTTTTATTATAATTTATTGTGTCATTGTTATATTTCAAAGTTGATTTACAATATTCCATAAGCAGTAATCATATTCCACATTCAATACATTCATATCTTTAGACACTTATTTTATATTCATTACCCCCCCCCCCCCCCAAGTTATTTAGCATGGAAAAAAAATTATATACATACTGTACATACTGCCCTCTACCCTGCTGAAAGTTCAAACCACATCTTTTCATTAATCTATTTTATAATAAGTGGGATGGGCTACATGTGTGGCACAACATGTGAAAAAAATATATACTCATCCATTCTTTCACTTATACACTTGTATTAGAAATGCATGTAAGTGCCATGCAACCTAATAAAGACACGTTATAAAGACACTGCTTCCTTTTGAAAGATGAGGTTGAGCAGAGCGAGGTATCGGGCCAGCACTTCCCCCTGGCAGAGGAGCCTCAGCTGCTCGATCTGTTCCTGGACTGAGGGGTCAGTCTGGACGTAGCTCCAGCCGAAGTCCCTGGGCGGGTTTCCTCCCTGGTGGTAGTGTCTCACCACCAGCACTGCTCTCCTCATCTGAGGGAACTTCTTCACCTCTGCCTCCCTGTTCAGAATGTACATGTAGGCCTGGACCTGAAAACTGAATTCATGTTTTTGGTCTATTTTTGCACTCTTCTGCTTTTTGGTAAATAGTTTTCCCACCATGTCCCCTGTTGTGCCTTTGCATTCGATTACAAGTCTCTCAATTTTACCTGACCGTTGCATGAACCTAGCCAAGAAGTCCAGCCTCCCGTTTAGGAAACCATATTCTACCTTGTTTCCCTTGCTGTAGGCTACAGTCTTCTTCGCCGCTCTCAACTCGTGGAAAAACTTGAGCATCTCCAACTCATCCCGGTTATTCTCAAAAAACTTCCCAAACGTCCCAGGACCAGGTAATCCTCCATTCTTCCAGAGTTCTGACTCATCACAATAGTCTATTCCCTCAATGGCAGACAGATTGACTCTAGTTCCTCCAGTCACTATGGGAGAATCGTCTCCAACCTCCACTTTACTCCTGCTCCTGGTCACTGCAGTGGAATACAACGCTGGTGTAGAGACGGCTGTAGTATCATCCATATACTTGTCCCGCAGTCTGAAACCCTGACTTGTCTTGGTCTTGTTCTTCCTCCATTGCTCTTCACGTTGTTCTTCCTTATCCTCTTTTTCAAAGAAGAGGAGTTTAGTGATTTGGAGGATCTGGCCATTCCTCTTCAAGTTCAAAAAGCGTTTCACCTCACGGCAGGGCAGACGAGGAATGGTTTTGAAGCATATGTGGAAGTTCTCCAGCTCTTGGAGGATTGCCTCGGCATCCTGGATGCAGCTCTTGGTATTCGCCAGTGCGATCACTTCCTGAGTAACAACCCCTTCAGGGAGTTTGATGTTCAAACATTTCAGCAGTTGGAGGTAATCGTCCTGGGTCAGAGCAGTAATCACTTTCCCACCCACAGCGCTTTCCTCTTCTACTACAGCTCCTCTCTTCCTAACTCTCCTACCTCTGACATCTAAACTCCTACTACCTGTTTCCTTTGTCTTTTGTTTAACCTTTGCTCCTCCATCTCCCTGGCCTAGGAGATTCACTGTTTCACAAGTTATGTTTTTCTCTCCTTTGACAGTAATACCCGCCACACTTCTGCTTATAACGTCAGCCCCTCCATCTCCATGTACTGCTATTCTACCTCCTTCTCCTCCATTGTCCCTCTGTGCTTTGCCCCCCCTCAACCTAGATTCATTTTTTTCATTCTCTTGTTTCCCTTCTCTATTATCTCCCTGACCAGGAAATGTGTGGACTCTTGTCAGCCTGTCATGTATTCCTTTTCCCTTTATACGTTTTCCACTGTCATTGAGCTTCCCTTTAACACCAAAACTTCTCCGCCCCTCCCTCTCTTGCTCCTTCGTTCCTCTGTTTCCCATCACTCTTGCCCAACCACAGAAGTTATCATTCCATTCAAATGCCTGAAAAGCTTGATTGAGCTAAAATTGGTGTGCTTCCTGGTTGTCGGATGTGTCCATGAATTGCAAGAATGAAGTCAAAGTTGTCGGAGGGCTGATGATTTTAGTCTGTTGTTGAAGTGACTCACTCAAGCAGTCACAAGTTCACAAGTCACAAAAAACAAAGATCACTTTATTTCGCCATTTCCTTCTTTCACTTCTCTCTTCAGAATCAGAATCTGAGTTTGACAGAGTTTCATGTTAATTTCATGTTTATCTACTAATGGAAAAATGTTAAAGATTGAAGAACCTGAGCTATAGGCTACTCACATCTGGGCTTCGGTCAGTGTAGAGACAAGCAATACATTTGGTGGACCCTGGCTTCAGAAATTTTTCAGCGTCCTTTCAAATCTGTCTCTGTTAGTATCCACAAGTTGTGCTCACTTGAGCTGTATCATCGCAAACACCTCAAAGACTTCTGCTGTCCTCTGTTGGCGTTGTTATGGAGAACATACTGACTGGTCTATAACTATGCAGGCAACGCCTAATGTTACCTTGTTGATACCTGTTAGTCTATTTCCTGGAATTATGTGACACATTGTCTTATGTTTCATTTTCTCTGTGTGACTTTCTGTCTCCAGGTAGGCTATCTGTATGTCTGTCTGTCTCTCTCTCTCTCACACACACACACACACACATACACACACACAAATACTAGAGCATACCATCTCAGTGCGTAAAAAATGTGTGTAAAAATGACCAAATAACTGAACGAAAAATTACTTTTTCGTTCAGTTATGAAAAATCATGAAACATAACTGAATGAAAAATTACTTTTTCATTCAGTTATGTTTCATGAGTAGGCCTATACAGAAAACCCTGGAGCTTGGGTCTACTAACTTTACCATTATTATTGTCTCCATTGGCTCTAGCTTAGTGTAGGCATGTAACTATGGCTCAGGTAAAAAAGAAAAGCATAGGTTCTTAACGTTTTCCACTGAACTTTATTCGTCAAGTATGGTGAAGCTATTGTCACCGGAAAGGGAATTGTAAGGGGCGGGGTTTCACAGGAGCCAAAAAAAAAAAACAACCCAAAGGGTTTGCCGTTGTTGTAGTTTCAGCTGAGATTGAGGAGCGCAACAACATTGGTTTACATTGACAAAAGGGGCAAACATCTCAAGGAGAGGTAAACATATAAGCACGTCAGGTAGCCAGCAAACGCTAACTTTTAGCAAAGGTAGACAGTTAGCTGTTAGCTAGCTGCTACTGTTACCTTAAGTAGCTAGCTAGCTATGCTAGTTAGCTAAATAGCTTACGTTAAGTTAACGCTATATCTGCTAGCAAACGTTAGTGTTAGCATCACACTATAGCTCTTCTACCACTCTCACTGGATTTTGCTGTACTGAATATTATTCAGTCGTCTATTTTTACAACTGTAGTTACAAATGTTGAGAAGATGTTTAATGTTGAGTAAGTTACATTTTTGTTCAGTGTTAGCCATTTTCCTCAGTGTAGTTAGCCATAGCTGGCTAGCTTCTTGCTCACTTATGTTTTGTCCCTCCCTCCATGTTGCCCTTTCCCTCGCATTCATCTATCATGTTGACAGCTAGTCTACGAATGGAAATACCACAGCCTACTTGCTTGCCACGATTAACGAGTCCAGCTGTGACAGTGATTACATCTGCCAAGCTCACACTGGTCCAAGTAGACCTGTGAGACATGTGAACGCTGCTGAGTTGATGCTAATACTAGCGATAGCAATATTTTGTGTTTCGAAGGAAATTCTATTTCTAATTGATATTTGTAATGTTTGGAGCCAATCATAGGAAGTATGGTGAATTGCATGTCCAATATACATTCATATGAAGCTGTAGGTTTATACATATAGTACTTTGCAGTTTGGATAGCATGCAGTAGAGAACAAACTTTCAATCACACCTTTTATTGAGTGTCTCCTGTATTTTGAGCAGCAACCATGGATGCAGGTGAAGACCAAAACACAGGCTCCACGAATGGAAATGCTCAGACAAGTGGTAACTCCCGCCCACCCCAGATAGCCCACATGTCTCTATATGAGAGACAGGCTGTCCAGGTCAGTGTATGTGTGTGTCTGCGTTGGTGCGTGCATGACCTACAGCATAGGCTTATGTCTCAAATTTGAATTAATATTTGAGAGCAGTATACATCAAAAGCTTTTGCATTACTGCTTTGCCAATTTGTGTCTCTGTATGTGTGTTTGTTTAGGCCCTCCAGGCACTGCAAAGGCAGCCTAATGCAGCTCAATACTTCCAGCAGCTCATGCTGCAGCAGCAGATCAATAGTGCCCAACTCCACAACCTGGCCGCTGTGCAACAGGTAACCACAACAGGAAAATGCAGTGATCAGTTGGTACAAAAAATATTGCAAAGTAGAAGCAGCCCAGCCCACCCCTCTCATTTCTCTTTTTACACCAGGCCACACTTGCAGCTAGTCGCCAGTCCAACTCTCCCAATAACAGCGTGACCCAGGCCACCACCACTGTAAGGTTTTATGTTAATTATTGTCTGAAATGGTTGTCCAATTACTCTGTGTTGGATTGTGAATACATTTAGCAGCCTTGATCAAAATGTAAGATTTTCTGTTTCTCTCAGGTCAACCTAAGCACCACGTCTGGAGGAGGAACTATGACCAATCCCCGTCCCCTTGGTCCAGCCACGTCTGCAGCGACAACAGCTCTCAACCAGTCAGTATTGCTGGGTGGGAACTCGGCAGGACAGGGACAGATGTATCTTAGGGTGAGTTAACAGTTGTCGTGTACTGTTGGCATTTTAAATTAATAACACAACACGTGAGGAATCATTCACTGAAATATTTGCTTTTTACCAAGACTGCCCATCTTTCCTACTCTGACCCATATAGGTCAACCGCTCTCTCAGGGCTCCCCTCGCCTCTCAGCTCATCTTCATGCCTGGTGGTACAGCAACAGCTACCGTAGCGACAGTTGCTCAGCAACAGACCCAGCAGCAGCAGCAGCAGCAACAACAGCCACAGCAGCAGCAACAGCAAGAAGTAACTCCTAGCACTGCCACTGCTCAGTCAGACAGTGATCAGGTTTGAGGACCAATACTTACCTGTAATATGGAGTCTGAGCCATTTCCTTGTAGTCAGACTGTCATTTAAAGATGTTGATTGTTCTCAGAGACCTGTTTTTTGTGGGAAGACTATTCTCCATATGACTCCATTATTCACTTCCCCTGCTACTTTTCTCATATGCTTTTCACCCTAACTTTCTCCTCTTTATCTTCCAGGTACAGAACCTGGCCCTACACTGTGCCTCCACTCCTAGAGCAGTTGCTGTCAAGTCTGAGTTTCCAGAGAGGAAAGATGCTGCCAGCTTCCCTCTAGGTCAACAGCAGCAACAGCCTTTCCCCCAGACAGCTCAGCAGCAGCAAGTACAGCCACAACAGCAACAACAAATGGCCAAACAGATATCCAACTACACCCAGCAGTCCACCACCAACAGTATGACTGTAAAGACTGGAAACCAGGCTACCATGACTGTTACTCCTGCTGTCTCTGTAGCTCCTTCCTCCTCCTCCTCTCCAGCATTGCCTCTCTCCCAGCTCCTCCTTTCCCCCTCTGGACTCTGCCAGGCCAGAGCAGTAACCACAGTTACCCCTGCTGCCACTGTGACACACATCCTGGTGCCCACCTCAAATGTTCCTACCTCCACCCAGGGCTACCCCATTGGTTCAGTGGCCCCCAAAGCCAATGTCAACACCCAGACCCTAGTGGTGCAGCCCCTACAACAGGCCAACACTACTGCAGACAAAGGCCCTGTGCCTATCCAGCCCAAGACAGCTCAGGGACACCGCTTACCTGTCCAGCTGCCCCCTAGACACCCACCACCCATTCTCCCAGCCCCACCTAACAACAGCCAGGCCACCCCTGGGGGGCACCACCCTCCCCACATCCCTGTCCAACTGGTGGGAGCCAGACAGGGTGTTGCAGGAAATGCACAGGCTCTTGCCTTGGCCCAGACACGGGGCAGCACGGCCCAGGAAAATACAACTGGTGGGAATGTCAACACAGCCTCCAACAACAGTGCTATCACCATGGTAAGGTCAACCATTGAAACGGAAGGGTTTGGTTGGTGAGAGCAGACACTGCTTTGGTTAGGTATAAGAATTAGCATGAGCGTAGAAGGAGCTGTAACCTGTTCTGCTTCCCTTTTCTCATGCTATTAGACAAAGCCTATGGTTGGCTCCCTGAAGAGGAAGTCTGACTCTGATGCAACCAATGAGATGGTAGCAGAATCTTCAGACTGTGCACCAATGAGAGATTCTGCTCCTCCCTTATCCCCCGCCCCATCAAAGGACTCTGGTATGTCAGTTGTCGTCTCCAAATCATGTGCGTAAAACCATTAGTGGCAATACTAGCAAATTCTAGCCACGAGTTTGGGAATGTGGTTGAAAGCTTATTCTATTCCCCTTTTCACTCACTGTCCACCAGCTCCTTCTGCAGCAGCAGCCTTTTCATCGCCCCCCACGCTGTCCCTGCCTCTACCATTGTCAAGAGTGGGCCATGGGGACAAAGACAGAGCCCCTGTCCCCCAGGCAGTGGTCAAGCCTCAAGTCCTCACCCACCTCATAGAGGGATTTGTCATCCAGGAGGGAGCTGAACCTTTCCCTGTAAGTAGTAACATCCTGGTATGATATTATCATGCAGTTCACATTCAGTCAAAGCCTTAATTTGAGATGTGAAAGCTTGTCTAATCTTCAGGTTTGCTTTTGACTGACAGGTTGCTGGACTCCTCAAAGACAGAGATTTTGCCATGGTTGGTCGCACAGAGAATGGACCTGCAAGTAAGTGGTGGTATTTCATTTTTAAATCTTCAGATATAATACCTTAAAGATGACCAACAGAGTTTTCGGCCACTATTGGTGCTAGTGGACAAAGTGGGTCCCCGAACAACAACAGAAACACTTATGTGGTTTTCAAGCACACGCACAGGGATGTATTATGCCGTAGTATGCCAGGAACATGGAGGTGACGTAGTACACAATATTGTGTGGAGAGGGAGGGCTTTAGGGCCTCTTTGCTCAGTAACTATGTTGGTAGAAGAAAGAGACACAACTGACTTTGGGAGAGCAATGAAACAAAAACCTGATTGTACTGTTGAGTGGAGAAAACTCATGGATAAAAGGAGACACAAAAGGTTTAATACTGCAGAAGCTTTTGAATGGTTGAGAAAAATGAAATATTAGCTATGTTACTTGTGTTACAATCCTTTATTGAGCTGGAAATTCTAGTAAATGATGTGCCGATGAGTGAAGTAGCTGGTATGGTTACCTGGAATGCCTGCAACTTAGGCCGTCAATCAAACAAAGGGGCGGGAGCTTCCTCTCCAAGGCACTGCACTGACGTAGTCTTGTAAACATTCAAAATTAAGATTTTTCTGAACATCTTTGAATGTAATACATTTATTCAAGATAGTCATTGGGGACTAACAACATATTCTGTACGAGTGAAATTCTGAATGTAAACAAATCCATGTTGTTTAAATCTGTACATATGGTCACTATGTATTGAAATGTATAATGTGGTTTATGTTTCCTATTTCCTCCAGTGATGAAGTGTGAGTACTGCGAGAGCCTCGCTCCAGCCAGCCAGTTCAGAGGATCCAAGAGGTTCTGTTCCAAAACTTGTGCTAAGAGGTACAGTTCCCTTAGTAGTTCCCCTACAGTCCCCCTTCACCCCCCCTCCCCCTGGAAATGTAACCAGAGCTGAGGACAGATCTGGAACTGTTATCCCTCCGGTTGCCAAAAAATCCTTGCTCTACACCAGGGATAGGCAACCATGTGCTATTGAGTGCCAAGAGTATGCAAGTTTTCATTCCAAGTAAAGACTATGCCGGGTGATTTCACTCATTAGCACACCTTCAACCAGATAGAGGTGAACTAATCAGTAAAATCACCTTGTGTAGTGTTTGGTTGGAATGAAAACCTGCATACTGTTGGCACTCCATGGCGCACGGTTGCCAACTCCTGCTCTACACAATATCCTAAAGTACACTTAGGAGAACCAAACCAGGTTAGCTGTGGCTTTATGAGAATGGCGTACTTAAACTTGAATGCAATTATATATTCTGTTGCTTTATTGTGTATGTTTTCTTGAGTTCTTGGGCTTTAACTGTATGTATTGAAATATCCACCGTAGTATTGACTGTGCTCCTGGACCTACAGGTATAATGTAAGCTGCAGTCAACACTTCAGAACAAGCAGAGGGAGAGCTGGCGCAGGGCTGCCACCACCTTCAGCACCCACTGAGGGCATTGCTAGGCGCAGGGGCCCTCCTCGCAGGAGCAGTTCTGAGATCGCCTGTACTAAATTATCAGGCAGGCATCTACCTGTGAAGGTGAGATCTCTAATTCAAATATATTAACTGTCAACAGATGCAGCTTATTCTGAGGCTTTATCGTTATCTATTGTGTTCTGAATCTCCTCTCTTTGCCGATAGTGTCGCTCCGAATCTAGTCGCTCTGAGGACGCATCCAGCGACGGAGAAGAGGAAGAAGAGGACGATTCTCCTTCACTTTCCCCAAGCTCTTCCCTCTCCTGCCCAAGACCTACCCACAGCGCTCCTCAGTCTGACAGCTCAGCCCCTGGTAGCCTCCCGTTGGATGGGGCCAACTTTCTCCCAGCGACTCCTGCTCACTGGAGTGTGGAAGAAGTCTGCAGGTTTATCTCTTCACTTCAAGGTTGGTGGTCATTTATGAGATATCAGTTGAGCTCATTTTTGAGTTGTAAGCGCAGTCGTAT
Organism: Centroberyx gerrardi; assembly: GCF_048128805.1. Lineage (NCBI taxonomy): Eukaryota > Metazoa > Chordata > Actinopteri > Beryciformes > Berycidae > Centroberyx > Centroberyx gerrardi. The sequence goes on along the minus strand of NC_136008.1, from coordinate 12,181,545 downwards.
CTCCCATTTTCCTCTGGGCTAATTATATCTCCATGTATTTCTGCTGTGTCCAGGCTGTGAGGAGCTGGCTGCCCAGTTCCTCTCCCAGGAAATAGATGGGCAGGCTCTGCTGCTACTGCGAGAGGATCACCTCATATCCACCATGAATATCAAGCTGGGTCCCGCTCTCAAGATCTGTGCCTCCATCAACAACCTGCGAGAGTGAGGCTGTCGACGCCTCAGAGCTAGAGGAAAGACACAAGGATCTTGTCCTCGTCGTTGACTTCTCATTGGAATCAATACGTAGGACCTGCTCCTCTATCAATAAGAAGCTAAGATTGAGACCAATGGGGACAGTGACAGTGGAGTTTATAATACAATGGTGCACCATCGATCTTCTGGAGAAATGGGGATGGACAATTTGCTTCGACTTTCTGGACATTGAATGTGCAAAAACATGTTATGTGTACTGTTAAGTGTGAGTGGTGAGTATGGAGGTCTAACAGTTTGTTTGAAGTATCCATGTCAGTAGAGAGAAATAGTGTTTGTCAGTTTGTCTGTCACTGTTAGTAGAGACATTATGTATGTATACTCTCGTGTGAAACTGCAAATCTGACAACCTGCGGGAATCGGTGCTAGTTCGGCTAGCTAGGACAGTTCATCTATGGGGTAAAAAAAGACATGTTGCCTTTTTGCTGTATTTCAAACGGTGCTTTAACTTTAGTGGTATGATTTGGAGTGTTACTACCAACAACAGTCCATTTCATTTCAAGTCTTTTTTTTTTTTTAAATAGCAAAATTTTTACCATAGAAGACAGTCAGTCCAGGCTCCAATCACATAGAGGAAAGGACACTCGGAAAGCCTGATGTTTTAGTTTTTTCATTTTACCAGTTATGAAATTTAGTTTTGTATCTTTTTCTTTTTGTACTACAATCAAAGTTATTTTTTCATGGATATGATGTAGTGAGTTTTAGTAGCTTTAATCGACTTAACTACCTGAAAATAGGTATTCCTCATGGTTTGCTCTTTCAAGGGCTGAGTGGAAGTGCTCTGTCTACCTGTATGCAGTACTACCAATAAACAATGCCTGTTACTGGACCTATGTCCTAAAGTGTATTGTTTCTTTTAATTTTTTTCCTTTTGTGGTATCCACTTGCAAATGAAAGGGTCATTCTGAGCCTTGTGATGATTTATTTATTCACATTTGAGTTTGTGCAAACAACTGGAGCTCAATTCTTGCCCAAGATCTTTGATTACATGAACTGATGAATTAGCCTAACTTAGCTTATTACAGGTAAAACCTTATGAGACAGTGAGTGTAATAATACCTTAATGAACATGCTAGACATTACATGAAACCTTAATGTGTTCTTCCTGTCCCCAACTCAGCTAGATATGCAAATCATTACAAAAATAGTGATTATAACTTATATATTACATTTCTTATTATACATTGGCTTCAGGTTGTAAACAAGATTTGTAAACCTTCATATATACACAGTATCATCAACTACAAGCTAAAGATGCAGCAGCTGTATTTTGGTCAAGTTTACGTATCTTAAGTTTACTACAACAAAATGATTATGGTTGTATTTCTTGACATAAGTCTCCAACTCGCCCTCATAGATCTTAACATGTATTGTCTAGAAAGACAGACTTGACCAAAAACACATGAATGAGGTCTGAGAGAGGAAAGTTGAATGGTTCCCAAAAGCGAACAATAGTTACACTTATTTAGCACATGTTCTTATTATTTAACTTGTGGGAGCCTGAAGTAGGAGGATACATAATTTCAATGTTTTACCTATAAGACATGGTCTTGCACTGTAAAACCTCATGTTTTTAAAGTGAATCGTTGGGGCGTTTGTCCCTAAGCATAGTGCATTTCCTTTGCTGGCACAGACAGTGATCAGAAAACAGTGTAGTTGTTGGATTCCCCGTATCCTGCTTCCTGCAGGTACTGCTCAATGTTAATTGGCTCAGGCACCTTGAGGACTTTGTCGGTGGCACTCTTCTCTCCTGAGAGGAGCTTGCGGCTAACCTCAGCCAGTGAGGGTCGATCCTGCTCCTTCCATTGGCAGCAACCCTTAATGATGGAGTATCTGAGAGAGAGAATAGAGTAGTTCAGTGGGAATAAAAAGCTCTTTACCACACCGTTCATAAATAATACAAAAAAAAGAGCACTGTAATAGATGAATTGCTTCAGGTTTTGTTGTGTATTATTTGGAACACGCAGTGGATTACTTACAGCGTGTTGGAGCAGCCGGAAGGCTTTTTCAGTGTTTTCCCTCGTTGATGGAACTGTAGAAGCTCATTAACTGGGATTTCTGAAAATGGGGCTTCACCTGGGGAGAAAGTGGGTGTAGGTAGCACACAGTCTCAATTATCTAGTAAATAAATCCGATTCTTATTCTTATCTCTATCATTATTAGGAATCTTATGATCTTGACAGCCAAGCGGGTTTTAAAATCCCTAGTTGGTGGATAACTCTAGTCACTAGTTAAACATAACATTCTACTTACCCATGGTTGCCATTTCATACAATAAGATGCCAAATGACCAGCTGGAGAGGGACACAGAGAGAGGCAAATTATACTTAGATAGGAAACACGCCACCTTCCATACAGCAAGTGCTCTTTATGTACATACTAGGGGTGTAACGATTCAATCCAACAATGATTCAATGTCGAGTTCAGCAAAGATTCAATGCATCATAAAATCTCACAATCTGCCCACAGTTCGATTTGATTAATTTTGATACTTCCAAAAAGTATAATAACTCTACAAATGTAATATGTAAGAAATAACTTAACTGATTCAGTCAGCAATAATTAAACATATGTAAACCTTACACTAGTTCAAAGCATTACAGTCATTTTAAGGCACAATTTAAAGCAGCTCAGTGTGTCTATAGCATATTTTCAACAACCGTTTCTAGCACCCTTTCCACCTTCTATTTAGCAGCTCACCTTAATGCAATAAAATATTAATCGATTCCAACTGTTCAAATCAATGCAGTTGGCTTTCTAAAATGATGCATTGCAACGCATAAATGTTTTTTTACACCCCTAGTACATACATATATTTAAAGCCTCTCCACAAATCATTTAGTATGAATAGTATCTAACTGATGATGTTTGTGACACACAGCATTTAAAACATAAATTGACTTCTATAAAACTCACACATCACTGCTCTGACTGGCAGGTCTCTTGGCTAACAGCTCCGGGGCTTGCCATTTCTTCATGCTAGGATCATCACTCTGAGTGGCTCCCTGGGTCTTCCTTGTGTAAACCCCATCCAGGCCCCAGAGCTTGGCTGTGTACTCCCTGCTGACCAATATGCTGTGAGCACGGATGTTGCCATGGAGAAGATCTTTGCTGTGAAGGAACTCCTAATTGGGCAACAAGACGACACATTAGGAAGGGTCATGGTCAGTTAATGGGACACTTTGAAGAGAAAACATCTCAGAATTTAACACAATATTCTTGTCCTTTATCCCTTCATTCAATTTAATTCAATTCATTAATCTGTGTTGACATGAAAATAAAATACAATTTAGTGGCGTCGCGTTTGGTGGCGTCGTCAGTCAGAGGGAAAATGCCCTGTCGTCAAGTCGTTAGTGAGGTGAGGTTAGGATCGGGTCACTGTTATGTCATCTTGTCATCTTGTGTGACACTGATTTGAAAGTCAAACATGTGGCCTAAAAAGGTGAGGAAAGGCTCATCCTATATTTGCATACTGACCAGCGCTGAAGCCACCTGTTTGGCCATGGTAAAGATTCGTCTCTCAGTCATTTCACATGAAGAATCCACATTTTCCTGACAAAAAACAAACAAACACAAATTAGAACTTTCCTGTCAATGTTTTTCCTTTGCCCTTTGTATGAATACCATTTACCTTTTAGTGTATGGGAATGGTTTGACCACAGACAATGAGTTAACACACACTGAGGCAGTAAGTTTTTGGTGGCAGAGCCCTCACACTCCCTACCTGCCTACATCGCCACAGGAAGCTGAGCAGGTCTCTGTTCTCCAGCTCCTCCACAACAGTGACCAGCGGGGCCCGCAAGGAGACCACCCCGAGAAGCTCTGGCAGGAAGGGGTGCGGTCCCAGCTGGGCCAGGAAGGATGCAAAGCCCAGGAAGCTGTGTCTCTCTGTGGCGTCAGCGGAGTCTGAAGAAGACGAGGATGACAGGGAGAAGAACGTGAAAAAGGACCTTCACCAAGTTATTGTAGATGTAGTAGCAACATCCTGGAGACCAGATGAGTCTTGTTAATGCCTATCAGCAATACTGAGTAGAGCTGAACAATTACTTGAAAAAAAAAAAATCAAAATCACAATATGAACTTCTGAAATTTCCAAATCGCAGAGGCTGTAAGTCATTTCTTAAGACAGAGGGGCGTCCAAAATGGATTTCTGTGTTTTAGTGCTCCGGGTAATCTTTGATCCATGAATCAAGTACAATATTGGTGAAAACCTCATTTTACTCAAACTCAGTAAATCCTGCATCTATTTATGCATTTTTTTAACAAAATCTCTTTGTCCTAAACACTCTGAAATTCAGTGGAAGTTTAATTCCTCTCACCATTGAGCACCCGCAGGACCACGTTCCTGTTCTCCATTCGGGCCCTGTAGAGGGAGACCGCCGTGTCGGAGCGCAGGGCGAAGGCGGCAGGCAGAGGGGTGACGAGGTTGAAGGACTCCGGCAGCCTCTGGCGGGGCAACTCCCTGGGCTGGACCGTCGGCGTGAAACTGGGCTTGAAGGGCTGCTGCGGGGGGCTGGGCGGCAGGGAGGGTGCGCCCACGGAGAAGGAGAGGTTTTTGGAGGAGGAGTAGGTGTTTGGGGGGTTGAAGGTGGAGTAGGAACTGGGCATGTCCAGAGCTATACTCTCATGCTCCAAAACATTGATACCTGGTGGAGCTGTGGACAGAGAGGGCGTCGAGGATAAGAGAGGGAAAGAATAATGACCATTAGGGATCAGCAAGTATTAACATCATAATACACCTGTCAATATCAAGGTAAATAGAGCTATTAGTCCTTGTGTAAGTGCTGGAAGAAAAAGGCCTGTGTCATTGAAACATACACACATCCACCCACACCTCATGCAAACAGTATGCCCTAAATATACGTTGCACTGCTCATTACAACAAATACACAAATAGAATAATTTAATTTCTAAGATATGATATCTATGATATGAGTGCGGATTTCCCTTTTTTTTGTTCTTGAATTAAGCCTATTTGAAATCGGCGCACCAGAGAAGCCTTATTGTATGTCCATTTTATTACCCAGCATTTGAACTTTCTTAGTCATTTAAATTCTGATATCAACCATTTTAATCTGGCCTATCTGTATCTGTCACTCTCTCTCACCATCAATGCCATGCAGCACTCTCCTGGAGCGCTGGGACCTGTCGGACGTCACGGAGGCCTGCGGTCGGATGCGATCTACTTTCTCCGGACAAAAGCGTAGCAAGAGAATGAAGACCAGGGTGACCAGGAACCCGGCCAGCAGCAGGATGGGCACGATGATCACCTCCTGCTCATACACACGGATCTCTGCAAAGAAGGAACAGAGACACACGGAAATATTCATCTTTAAAATCACTCAGCGAGTGCATGGCTGATTGTCTTCAGAGCGGGGCTTTACTGCAGTTTGTCCTGTTTATCCTGAATAACAAACAAGTTTGTCTGTAGCCTGTGTGTTGACGTGTGTGTGTTTCACTACGAGGCCTCTAGACTGTAGCTTGTATTTTCAATCAATGAGAAAATCATTCTCACTAACCAGAAAGTCTAGTGGTTAAGGGAAAATGGTATTGAGAAGTCGCCCAAGTGGCCTGGCCAGGTTAATGCCCAAAAATCTTTAAGTTCTATTCCTATTTATAACTTACCACAGATGGTGTCCCCCTGCTTGCAGCGGTCGTCTGCTTCTGACAGCGAAGACATCCTGTCAAATGTTTAAAGAGATGAAAATATGAGAATGAACAGATTGTGAAATTCAGCATCCGTTTTGTTTTTGACATTATTTTATCCACTTTTGTCCATTTCTTCCATCTAGCCTTTCACTGACTCTGAGCTGGAAGAAATGCTGTCAGGTGTCTGCAATATACACTCAAACAAATGGGGCATTTTTCTGTATATCATGTACATACAGTTCCTATGGCCTCAAGATATTTTCTACAGGCTTTACGTGATGGACAGTTAGATAGGTGTGCATGAATGATGAATAGCAATGGATTGTGACGATGATAGAGCTAAATCTCATTTTACTGGAGCAGTATCTGTGAATAGTAACATGACTCTTACTAGTAATCAGTATAAGAAGGTGTCTGGGCAAACAGAGAAACACGTGTAACTGAGACCAGGAACCTCAGACACTGTCTCACTGACCCTGACGTGTGCCAAACCCTCTCCTTCCTGCCGCCAGCAGCTAAAGCAATCAGAATAAAAACTCAGAAATTGCACATTGCTTTTGTTTCTACCTCTTTTACACAAACTGGATACAGAGCAAACACTCAGGCTATGTGTACATTCACACAGAAACTGAACATTTCCAGGCTAAAATCTCCCTGTGTCACTTACAGCAGAGGCTGCTGCCCACCATCCTCTACAGTAAGCCTGTGGCAGTCTGCTGTGAAAGTAATATGATATGACAAAGCTAGTTTACCCACAAGGCACACCCTTCACTAAAGCCACACAGAAAAAATGTAGCCGATCTGTTAACTGTGGAATCCTTATGATGTGGTACAGATTGGGTGTCGCCTCATTTCTGCAGCCACAGCTGTCTTAGATATCATCTACAGTGGGACAGAAATGTCACTGCATCACATGGAAACTCCTCAAACCACATGATTACACTTTTGCGGCAGGGCTAAGATCTCTTAACCTGTCCATCTGCATTTTTGACAGTGAGGCTAGTGTCATATTATACACCCAAAGGGAAAACATGTGTATATTCCCGTACAGTACTCACACACATACTGATACAAACAAAAGGTCATGGACATCATCAAAAGAGCGCACTCAGACTGAGATACACAGCAAAAAAAAGTGTTGAAAAAACATATCTCTCATGCATATACACCAAGTAACCACCCTCACAATATATTAAATGACTGAACAAAACACACAAAACAAGTGTTATGGACATCAAATGAATGTACAGGACACAGACAAAAAAAATATAAAATCCTTACCTCACCTCCTTCAACTGAGTCTTATATCTCAAAGAAAAATGTAGATCCAGTTAATGCAGTGTCATGTTCCAGTCCTCCTGTCATTCACATGGTCAGGCACTTTTCACACATCTTGCCAGCTGAGTGTGTTGATGGTCGAGGTGCAGTCCAGGTATAGCTGTGCTGTTCAGATGCTCATTGTCTTGTTTTTTCTCTCAGGTGTTTTTAGTCGGGCTCGGGGGATCACTCTGCTGCTCTCTGTTTGTCGAAGTTCCACCTTCAGTGTTTTCTTAACTCCACCCTTTTCACCTGCTCCCTATCCCTCTTATTCTCGTCTATTTCCCTCCTTCCTTCTTCCTCCTCTCTCTCTCTCTCTCTCTCTCAATTAGGGCGGTGATGCATCACATTGATATCAGGTTATGATGATCTACAGTCTCTCAAACTCCGGCTTTCTTGGGGTTTGTTCTGTCACATTGTCTAATTTCCTATCCGCTCAAACCAGTGTATGTCAGCTAAGGCTAGCCCTACCTGTCTCTTCTTTGTCTAGGGAAACTGGTCCTGCCACTTTACCCTGTCATTTTTAGTCCTCAGCCTTTTGTTAGGCATATTTGGTCCTCACTGCCCCGGAACCCGTATGGCAAGCTTTGTCATCCGTGGAGCATTTAGTCAGCAATAAACTGTACTTCAAAAGGAGCTTAAAAACAGTAAAATGGTACACATTATCTACAGTATTTATTTATGTTCATGAGATCCACTGGAAACATACAGCTTGCATTCAAGATGCCCAGCACAGAAAATCAGAGGTTTAATGTGTTAAAATTAATTAAACATAAAAGCAGAATGCTATACAAATCCTAGGATCTGTGAGCACACCAACAGTGATTCAAGGCAGATTTCAGCTCACAGTTTGGCAGCTGATTTACCAGGCTGAGGTCCCACCCACTCCTCCCCTGGAAGAGAAAAAAGAATGGGATTGGTCAAAGATATCAGGAAGCTTGATCTTGATTTGCTGAGGAGAGGCTAATTAATAACTATGCACAAACCACAAAATGAAAAGAATGAAGCTACAACAGATTTTTGTTACAACAGTTTGTTGTGAAGTAATCAAATGTCTCTAAATAAACTTGTGGATGGCTCAAGCGGAATTCATGTAGATTATTACAATTTATTTGAAAAGAACATCATATATTTACATTTACATTTAAGGCATTTAGCTCATGCGCTTATCAAGCGTGACTTAAGTGAGTGCAGCAGTAAAATAAGCTTCAGTTCATACTGAATAATACCAAAAATTACAAACAACTAAAAATAAGGAGTGCAAAGTGTCCCTGCAATATTCCTGTGATCACAGAATGGTCATATAAGAGCAAGTGAGAGGAAAAGACATCAAATAAGAGAGAAACAGAAGGGATTTTCAGAGAGCAAGAAAAGTGAGGAGAGAAGGGGAATGTTTCTTTGGGAAGAGGGCCATGGGAGGCACTTTTGAAGAGACGGCTTTTCAGTGTATATGCCATCATCACTTTGAGAGTAAATTATGCTGCATTTGTGAATAATGTAAGACAGCATGCTCACCAATGCAGTGGGCCATGAGCTCAAATCTGTCAGAACCAAAAAACATCTCTGCCTTTCCATTTACATGACACACAACCAGGGGGAAGCCGAACGCCTGGGAGAGAGGCAAGAGGAGAGATTTTGTTAATTTCACTGTAAAGTCTACTCTTATGCATGAACTGATGAGGTCAAATGATTCTACAAGGAGAAGGGAAGGGCATCCAACCGACCCCTTGATCAAGTGCTTCCTGTGTCGTGCTTTTCAGCTTGTCTTTGATTTCCTTAGAGGTGGAAAGCTTCAGCAGCTCTTCAATCTCGCTGGCAGACAGGCCCGCTTTCATCGCTGCCTGGGAAAAAAATTGTAACACAGTCACAAAACCAAATAGTGCTGCTTTATCCTTATCAATAAAGTCAGGCTTCTCAAATGCAGCCAGCCACTTGTGGGCTGAAGAAGTTGGTACCTCGGACAGTGATGCAGGCTCAGTAATGTCTTTGTCCTGGCTCCAGATCCTTCTCCACAGCTCTCGGGACACCTGCTCCACCTGCTTGTCTCCACCCTTCTCCCTCTCTTGCACTGCTGCCACAAATCGCATTGCGGACAAGGAGCCTAAGATAAGGAAACAGAGTAAGAGCTAGTACTCCGTGCTTGTCATTACCTTCGCTCAATAAAACAATAAAAGGGGAAAGGGTAGAAAATGCACAGTGTCTTCACTTGCAAGGGATTTATTTCAAGACACTTTCAAGATGTTTTGGTGACCAAAATGACCATTGTGTCTTGAAATAAAACCTTTGTGAGTCAAGTGTGTCAACAGATTTTGATTTTATCTTTCCCCTCTGATGCACTTGGGTTGTGCAAAGATTATCTTTTTAGAAAAATGGGCTGAAAGCACCATTTTCACAATGACACCACTTTCTAGTGAATGCACTTTCATGGTACTGATCCAGTCACTTCTGTGGAGACGCTGGTGTGTAGCCTACCTTTTTTGAACATGGCCTCAAAGGGGTCAGATGGAGGCTGCAGGGGAACATCAAAATACTGGCCCAGGCGGTTCAAATCCTTGGTCATGTACAAGAATTTGTTCGGAACCAGTCCAGGGGGCTTATTGCCTAAAAAACAAAACATTATTTAGATATTGCAACGTGGCAATAGTAATAGTGTCCACTCAAAAGTGTGCAGCCTATGATATGAACATTCAACAGGCGCTATAACAGCCTACAGCTTTCCAAATCTTACCTGACCCTTGCATGATGCCTCCCAAAAACGCGGGGCGTAGTTTGAGCTCTATGTTCCACACGTTTCTGTAGCGGCACATGACCTGTCAATACAAATAAAGCAATGCAAAGCTTCACTTTCAAGTAAATCTCTCACTATCTTAAATAACGACATCAAAAAAAAAAAAGTACAAACCTCAAAGCCAAGCCAAGAGTATGGAGAAACCACATCATAGAACAACTCGATCACTTTCTTGGACGACATCTTCAGATCAGTAGAGGACTGCTGCCGCTGCTTGGCTGCAACAACTCTACTCTGCATGAAATGTAAAGTTAGGCGAAGAGTGAAGTGAATAGGTGAGAAGTGTTAACTCTGAATGCGTCTGTCCGTGTTGCACTTCACACAATCGCAACGTCTGTCTGGTCAGTGTGTCAAAGTTCACCTAACGATGGCGCAGGCTGCTCGCAGTCCCGTTCAGTTCAGTGCATGCATTAAGTTGATGCACATTAAATGCAGCAAGAATGTAAACAGAAATCACCGTTGTTGATTTCACCAGTCACGTCCATGCATACCTAGCAGTTATTGTTTCCTTTTGCTGAATTAGACGAACACAACTGTGTAGAGTAGAGCTGCAAGCGCTACGGATAGTCTCAGCAAGTGTGTGTGTGTGTGTGTGTGTGTGTGTGTGTGGGCAGCGAGAGAAATGAGCGCTGTGCACTTCCTCTGTCCCCGTTTGGTCTGGACAAACACACCGAGCAACACATTACTGCCATCTACTGGTGTGAGTGTGACCTCCAAAGACACAAGTCACTTGTAATGACAGAGCTAGTAAGTACTTCATTTATTTCAGCCATATTCTTGTCATTTTTTATAGAAGTTATACATTTCACAGAAATACAATGGGAAGATTTTTTTTTATTCATCTATGTCACTGCTATAACAGTAAAATATTATTTGTTATATTTACTTTTACTCTCTATTTACATACAAGTCATCCACCAGGATAATCAAGTAATAACCACATGTTTATATATACATTAAGGTCTAAAATCTACACATTAATATTTCCATCTACGTCTCTTCCTGAGGGCTTGCTTGGTCTTTGAGCTCTGCTGGTCCCAAACTGTCTATGAGAGGCGGCGCAGGTCCTGGAGATTTGTCACTGAAAACAACAGAAAACAGTTATCTGTATTACTGCTTCAATTCATATGGAAAATTAACTTCTCACCTGTTTTTATTTCATGAGTCTTACCTCTCTCCATCTTTCTCACATGTCTGTAAATGAAGTTAGAAATGAGTATTAGCTCAGCACTTTCAATAAGCATTTATATAGTCAAAGAACACATTCATCACATCTTGGCATGAGGTTTTACCTTAGGCTTCTGTGTTACGATCCCACCAATCTTCCTGGGAACCCCAAGAGCCTCAAAAGAATGGCTCCGCACTCTGATGGCTCTCTGATGACAGAGATTCAAAGTATTAACCCGATCTGAGGTTAAACCAGTAGAGTCAAGTATGGGAGAGATTCTGAAACTTGAAAAGTGATGGGTGCTAGAATTCACCTTAAAGTTTTCAATGAAGCCTCCACTCCCCTCAGGCACACCCCTGACCCCCTCAGAAGACGGGAGAGCGGACAGTGATGGATCCCCCATCATGCACTGGGAACGGGTGGAGAGTTCAGCCTGCAAGCCCTCCAGGAGCGATGAACGAGTGCGCAGCTTCATCAGAGAGGAGGACAGAGAAGTAAAGTCAGAAGATTTAAGCTTATGACATGGGTGTTCCCTAATGAGCATAAATAAAGTTACAACACAGTTGATGTGCTGTATCTCCGTCTACCTCCAGTCTGCTGAACCTCTCAGCCTTATAGCAGGAAATCTCTGCGTTGATAAGCTTGGTCAGGAGGAACTCTCTCAGCAGGGAATGCTAAAAGACAGGACAGAAGAAACCAAGACTCGAGGAACATCTCAACAATACATTTTGCACTTCTTTAAAATTTTCAGAAAAATGAATGCAGTTCAGTCAAGGGTGCTTTTTGATCTTGGTGTTTTTTCTTACATCTGTGAAGATGGGAGGATCTGGGAGGACCGGACCAAAGGGAGGAACGTCCTCTCTGGCTGTGACCGACACCTGTGAAGAGGAGATGGAAAACAGTTGTGCTCATTTGGAAAATAAAGGTAAATCAGCAAACTTTGAAAACAAGACTCCAGTCCCTCTACTTTGAATTTCTGTGGAGGGCATGGATGATATATATTTGAGACATAAGGCAGATGGCTATATTGCCTTTTCTAGAGCCGGACTGTTTTTCACTCACCTGGTACACACCTCCTCCTGTCTCCTCCTCCTCCCCCCTCCGCATCCTCCGGACCACCAGGAAACAGTGCAGAAAGTGGGAGCTGATGACATCAGATAGAAAAGGGGTGTGGCCCTCCTGGTAGACCAAAGCTACAATGTCATTACCGATGTGTCTCTTCCTCTGTAACTGCGTGGGGTGACGAGGAGAAGGAGAAATGAAAGTCTGTCAGTGTCTGTTCAAGTAAAAAGTCCCAAAAAGTCCATGGGAAAAACTGGCTTGTGAATCATCAGTGCAGAACAGACGATGATGCGGATGACGGGATGATACAGTAACTGACCTGCTGCGGGTCGCCCTCTGTGAAAGGCAGTTTAGTTGCTACATGGAACATGATTTCTCTCCCGTGAAAGGAAGTGAAGACTGCGTCACTTCCTGTCTGGCCGTGACACACATCCAGACCTCCTCTGAATCTGAAGATAAGACATCATGTGATATAACACGCCATATGTGTGTCATTTTTTTCTCCAATCAAGCAATGTCAGCATGGTGTACTTTACCCAGTGAAGCCTTGCAGTTGAATGGTCTCCCCCAAAATAGACAGGAACTCTTTAAACTCTTCGCTTTCCTCGTTGTTACTAAGTATGTCCTCCTCAGTGAGCTGAAGAAAGAAGGGATTGTGTCTGAGAGGGAGTGAACATATATGGTGCCATATTGCAGTCTTTTGAGGAAGGCAAGACATTGGGGAATATAGCACCATTTCCTACCTGCCCGTCCCTTTGGTACAGTATGCCAAACTTGAAATTAGGAGACACTCTGTGCTCATCAAAAGCTGTTATGAGTTCTGGAGCCTGAGTGACAGTGAGGGACAGATACAATATGATGGAGACAGAGGGTTAAAGAGGATTTGTTGTAATTTCATGAGTAAATTTCTATGTCATCAATAAGGCTGAGGAATGGCGGAGCGTTACCTTGAGATAGCTGACCACTTCAAACCTGGAGACTGCCACACTGTCACAGAGCATCTAGAAGGGATATGACAGTGGCTCTATAGTCATACATCTATTGGCTCACTGATTGATGAATTTTGATGAACAGTTTACTATTTGGAGAATTTGTAGTTCGATACCTTTGCTAACTCAACAGCAGAAGGGATATTGGGGAAAAGAGAGACAGAGAAAACTCCATGCAACGAGCATTCCTTCATTCTGTGAGATAGAGAAACAATTTCTATGTCATTTTTTGCTATGCAATATTGCTAGTAAGTAACACTGTTGTTACATACAGAGGTATTCAGCTTGCAGCTTGAGGAATACAAAAGGGATCATATTGTGCAGGAAAACAGTTGTTAAAAACCTCAACCTTAAAATCACCCGGAGCCTCTTCTCCTCTTCCTCCAAACACACAGAAAGAACCAGCGGTCCCAAGGAGGGATCCACTGCTGTGAATGAGTGGTGGTACTACGAGGGGAAAAGTGGGTGCAAAGAGTGAAAAACACTAGTCCAGGCCAGATAACATTCCTTGAGATTTTGCAGTGGTTTATTTCAACAATCAAACAGAATACAAGGGAATTCATTTAGCTAGATAAAGCCTACTAACTCGTGAGCGGAAGAAGTCATGGTAGATTTTGGCCTCGCTGTCTCTCTCCATGATGTCGTAGCGCTCTGGGTCGAGGCCACAGTGGGAAGAGGTGGGACTCGCATCTGCAAGCTTCTCCAGAGGGGGGTCTATCCAGTAGCCTCCCAACTTTGGTGGCAGGATGAGGGGCAGTTCGCCGCCTATCTTTAAAAGCTGAGACTGAAATAGACACAGATGAGCACCTATATACTGTTGATGAGGGTCTGTCCTTGTCTGGTGTACTGTGAGTTCACTTTTATTGTTTGGGGAAACAAGTGATATGGTGATCAAAGAAAGGTCAGTGTCAACACACAGGTTCACACCCGTATATATATATGTATAATTAGCATTTTCTGACTGAAGACTAACCTTCAGCGGTAGAGGGAATTCGCATCGCTGCTCATCGATCCTGCTGCCCTGATGGAGACGAAGAGCACTGATCATAAGAAAACTCTGCTCAGACATCACTGGATACACGGTTGTAGTAGTAGTCATACTGTAATCTCACCTGCAGCTTTTCTATGATTTCAAACAGCTCTGTCGCCTGAATTGAACAACGGGTGGCGGACGTGAGACAGAAAGGAGGGGGAGAGTCAGACAGAAAGAAAGGAAAGGGGAAACGTGGGGAGAAAAGAGGAACATGACAAACACTTAGACAAAGCACAAATGGAAACGGGAATAGCTTACTGCCGTGACGAGAGCCAGCCTGTTAGTGAGACAGGATATGGAAATACATTAAATATACTTAATTAAAATGAGAAGATAAAGTGAATGATGAATAGATAATGATATCACCCTCTGGTTGCTGCTGGCAGAGAGGAAAGGCTTGGTCTCACTGACAGGAGAATCCAAAATGTCCAGTATGTTGTGTTCTACAGATTCAGGTCTGCAGCAACAGGTGGATTTACACAAGAAAAGAGCACAACTCATATCACTTCTCATTCAAGACTTGCTGTATACAATACCAGACTATAGTCTCAGCATGGAATAACCGACTGGAGTTGATATCAAAACAACTGGGATAAAATGTCAAATAAAGCCTCACCTTGTCTCATCCCCACATGTAAATCTGTCCACACTGTAAACAAGGAAGTGGCAACTACTCAGAGAAGAAAACTGACTTGCATCATACACAGATAGAGATACTTATATCTAAAAACAACATCAATTATTCAGGATATTCATCTACCTAAATGAATGTTGACGTGAGAGAATCTAAACCCAGTAGTGCTATTCTGACACAAAGGATGTCTTTACTCACCCTCCATATGCCCCAAAAGTGAAACTTCTCTTTCTGGAGAAGAAGATGTCATTCCTCTTTTCTCTCTCCATGGCTTTTGTGTCACTGTGAATGTTTGTACATGCCAGTTTGCGATGGAGTCAATCAGGGCTGGCTAAGGTTGAATTAATTCACTCTATCATTCTGTCACTCCTCCTCCTCTCTGCCCCCTGCCTCTCACTCATTTAAGCTCCCTTCCCTCCCTCTATCCTGCTGTCAGCCAGACAGGCAGCATTAACCCACTCATGGTCACAGGTGCACTCTGATAGATAGCAACTGTCACAACCCTTGACATAAAACAGACACAGTTAGACCGCTTCATCTATTGATCGCCATGCTCTAATAAACACTTGTGGTGGTTTCTCAGACGGGTTGAGGGTAAAGATAGACCTGGAAATAAATAAAGAAATGGATGAGACATTTTCTCCTGGACCTGTTACCCTTTGAGTCAGTAAGAATCATCAATTATTGACAGCACACACAGTGAGGGTGAGGAGCGAGACAGCAGGGGAGGGTAAAGTAGGCCCGAGGATAGGTGGAGGTGGAGAGAGAGTGAGTGAGAGTGAAAGAGAGAGAGAGATAGGGAGGGAGGGAGGGAGAGAGAGAGAGAGGAGGGTGGGGTGTAGCCTATTAGATGTTACAAATTATATGGTATATATAAATTGATTATATTTAGGATAATAAAACCCCTTTATGGCACTTCATGATTTGCCACACAGCCAATTTCCATGAATGGGAAGAACACACCACGTTTCCTTTTCAGCCAATGATATTCAGTCCTCTTCTAGTCATGTTGTCCACTATTAGAGGATTGTTTGTGCCTATCTTCCAAATGCTTCTTATCAATTGGTTAGTTATTTACAGAAAACATAGATTCAAATTCAAAATGCACTCGGATCCAGTGTTTTACATTCGGTGAAAAGCTGCTGTAAGCAGCCTGTTGATTCGCGACTTGAAACGTCACTCAAACTTCTCACACTCTCATTGGCTCGGATCCAAAACAATGACTTTTGTAACCCCGCCTTTTCCCACTACTACGCTGCATACCCCGCGGAAGTTGGTTAACGTTACAAGCTGGGGGATGTTGTTAATTTGCGTGAATTAGAGTGAAATACATTGACGTTTTTACCACATTTATCTGGTCGGTTTGGTGTACAATTGCAGAAGCAGAAGAGCGCTAAGAAGTAAGTTTGTAAGGCAATACATTTAGGCAACTTCATGCAGGAGAAAACAGAGCATTCATAAGTTAGCTAGCTAGCTAGTTAGCATTAGTAATTAGCCAACCAGCGTTTCACTGTGAGTATACAATCGGTTGCATATTGACGTTGTTTTGATTTTATAAAATATAATAATTTACCCGACTACAGCCAGGTTCGCAGACTAATCTATTGGTTATCGCTTTGCGTGCACCTGGATTTGCATTGCTAACGTAAGCTGACATAGTTGATGATTTATTTGGTAGCGTAAGAAAGTGATTTATTTTATACGTTTCATAGGTAACTTGATGATGGATGTCTAATGTCTGGCTAGCTAGCAATGTGTCCGATTGAGTTAGCCCAGAACCAGTAAGGACTAACGTTACTGTCATAACTGACTGGTCGCTATCAGACAGGAAAAGATAACCACCTTGTCCAGTGCATTTTGTAGAAAGACTCTTGATCCAGTCTCTTCCAAACAAGTATGCTTTATAGGTACAGGCAGGTTATTGAGTTGTTGATATAGCCTGTCAGTTATTACAGGTGGCTGCTGTGGTTTACTTTACAGTGTTGTATTCTGGATTTCATGAGTCTTGTCTTGTGTCTGTGCCTAGTCTGAGCAAAATGTTGGAGTGTGGGATGCTGGAGCGGGACAGACTTGCTCTTCGGAAGCGCTCTGCGGTTCTCTGCAAACAAATGGTGGTGGACGAGTTACTAATTCAGTCGCTGCAGGCAGACGACATTCTTACTGAAAGCATGGCAGAAAGCATTCTGGTATGTGAATAGCAATACTTGGATTTTCACTTAACAAGGCTAGACTCCCATGCTCCCTTTACCCATTCACAAAATTTACAGTAGGAAGTTTTTCCTAGGTGACCTTCCATTGTTTCTTATCTGATCTCCTACTCTACTCCAGGCTGAGCAGACTTCTCAGAAGCGTAGCTGGCGTTTGCTCTTCCTCCTACCCAAGCGGGGTCCCAGAGCCTTTAGCAGCTTCTGCTCAGCTCTCCAAGACACTGAGCAGCAGCACCTGCGTGCCCTGCTCACACAGTCACCAGAGAAAGATGGCCGAGAGAGGCATGGAGATGTGAGGATACGCTTCATCAAACATCATAACACACACATAAGGGTGTACACTACCAGTTCATACCAGACTTAGTGCAGTCCTTAGACTCTTTTTTTGCTCACAGAGTTTTCAGCCTGAGGCAGAGCCAGAGAGAGAGGCAGGCCGACTTTTCTTGCAGACACCAGAGAAGAAGAGAGAGGTGAGCGGAGTGTATATAATCCCTCAGCCACGACTACTGTTGACATTATTGTTGTCACTTTTTCATAAAACTGAGATTGAACAAAAGCTATTATCAAGAGGAATTTCTGTCATTAAACATTGTTCTGTCAAAAGATTTCAAAATAATTTTGAAGATCAAAAATTGACAGCCTTATTCCACATACTCAAAGATGGAGAAAAAAATGACAATTCTGATAACTATATGCTTCAGTTGCATGGTCCTCCACAGACCGCCTCAGTAGACAGAGAGGAAAAGAGTGAGGTGAGCAGCAGCACATCATGCCGAGTCCAAGGCTCAGATAGCTGCCTGTCGTTCAGAGAGCCGGTTCCAGACAGGGAAGAAGAGAGGGACAAAGAGAGAAAGAGGAGGAAGAAAAGAGGAAGAGATGAGGAGACAGATGTGAGAATCACAAACCACATCTTAGGTCAGATAGCCAGATGGCCTGCTGAGGTAATCAGACGGCAGGCAGGAGAGTCCCCAGGAGTGAAGTTATGAATTAATGAAATGTTATGTTCCCACTGCAAACAATAGCCACCACAAAAGAATGAAATTATTTATTATCAGTCTACTTTTATTTGCTATTCCACAGATTATGTATTGTAATTAATAGTTTGTGCATGATTTTAAATTTCAGAGGTTTGTGGACTCTTCCCTCCCACTTCCCACACAAGAGGTTATTGCTGCTAAGAGAGCAAGGACGCATGGTGAGTGGTATTGCAGTGTGGCCTGCACTCAAGATCAAACCAGATTTTGTTCACAATATTTTTCTGTTTCCATGGAGACTCGGGGTGGGGTCTGGGAAAAGGTTTGATTTGTAGTTTTAAGAGATGGGTAATTAAATCATTCTGCACACTGGTCTGCTTATATACTTTTACGTTAAAAAAATGTGTTTAGCCTATTCAATGTTACAGTGCAGTTACAGAAACAGTTTAGTCTATGGGAAGTGTTTTGTTATATAACCTTATCACTGAGAGAAGTGGGAGTGTGGTCGGTCTGGCAGTTGTTGTTGGCACCTGCAGGCGACACGCCCCGGCAGTGACTCACTCACAGAACGTTAGCACAAAGGTTGTTGTCATACCTCTAGTAGCAGCAGCACACAATGAGCTGCAAAATAATATACATTTTTAAGTGTAATTGGAACATGCAGAGTTTAACAGTGATTCTGTGTGTGTGTCTGTATGTGTGCATGTGTGTCTGTATGTGTGTGTGTGTGTGTGTGTGTGTGTGTGTGTGTGTGTGTGTGTGCTTCAGAGTCCATGGAGATGAGTCTGGATGCAGATAGTCCCATCACCACTCCTGTGCTTCCCTGCACTGATGACTTCTACCTCTCTCACTGCCAGCAGGTGAAAATCTACCTCAATCTACCAGGTCAAATAAACGGGTTAGCAGAGGATATTTGGTTATTTTTTGCCTGTGGCCTAATGAAGAAATCAGTGTATTTAATGTCATGCTGCCTGTCTCACTGATGTAGTTGGCTGCACATTTTCACATGATAGGTTTTTATATCAAAACATGTCAGTACAATGTTATATTTTTTTATCAATTCTTTTCGGATGATAATTTCTACTTGGTGTTTACACAAGTAGAAAACAGTTTATGTTGATACACGGTCAACAGGGGCAAGACCTCTGCCTGTTCATGAGAAGCTACATGTCTTAGATCTTTGAGCGGATATGAGGCACAAGATGCGGTGATGCATGAAAATACAGTGATATCAGATTATATCAATTTGTAGTGCTGATAATAAGAAGCACATGATTCGTGACAAGCTGCGACCAGTTTGCCGCTAAATTGACTCAGTCAGGATTAGAAGCTGGGATCTCTGGCATGGCAAACCAATACCTTACCAACCAAGCTAAACTCAAAGTGATGCAGCAGTCAGGCTTATGTCCCGCAATGGCACATGTGCAATAAGGTTTCATAATGAAAATCAATAGGAAAAAAAATTAAGCCTCATAAAAACATATCGTTGTCATTTTATGCAAATAGTGTTTCCATTAGTTCCATTAGCTTGCCCTCTCATGTTTTTTCTTTATTTCTCTACCTTGCTTGTTATTTTTCTCTCTTCCTCACTCCCCCACTCCAGTCTTACAGAATGGGTTCATCCCCACGTGGCTTTGCCTTGGTCATCAGTAATGTGACCTTTGACCCTTGTGCGGCCCCTGACCTCGACCCTAGGAAGGGAGGCGAGGTGGATGAGGAGGTCCTCAGGAAGGTCTTCACAGAGCTGGACTACCTAGTCACTGTCCGCAGAGACCTCACTGCTCAGGTAACACAGGCAGAGGTTAAATCGATATTTATAGGATTCAATAAAGACATTATTTCTAAAGTGAATTATCCAGCATTTTTAGTAGACAAACATAGAAAAAGGAAGTCATAAAAGAGAAATGGTCAGCTGTAAACCAGAGTGTAACCATTTGACCTCCAGAAAGTCAACAAGGCACTGCTGTTCAAAAATGTACGTGTACTTAAGAAGGCCTGGTGACCTATTTTAGAAAAGGTGCTCATGATTTATTGTTTGACGTGTCACTTTAGCCCAGTTCCCATTTTCTTACAAGCTGCTGTCTGAAGAGCCTCCTCCACGTTTCCTTGTAGGGTGTGATAATGTTGTCACAAAGCAAACATTCTTTACATTTTAAACATTTAGCTTATGCTGTTATCCAGAGCAGCTTGCAATGAGTGTGCAGGTTGGGGTGTCAATGTCTTGCTCAAACACACTTCAGCAGGACACCTGGCTGTTGATGGGCACATTGGCTGGTTTTGATCCGGTGACCTTTCAATTCCAGGACAGTCTCTGCAACCACTAGGCCACCTTGGCAGCCCTTTCAAAATATATTGGAAAAGCAACTGGCAAACAAAAATGTTGAAGGTCTTTTGCCATGTGCTTATCTCTGTTAACTTCCCTCTCCCTCACTCTTTTTTTTTGGGTAGGGCATGCAGATGTGCATTGAGCAGTTTTGCCGACGGCCAGACCACCGGACAGTAGACAGCTGTGTGGTGTGTCTGCTCTCCCATGGAGTGGAAGGAGCTGTTTATGGCACAGATGGACAGCTGCTGCAGGTGAGTTTGCTTGTTTGTTTGGTGTGTGTATGTTTACTCCAAGGATAAAGATTCAGACATTTCATTCTGTCCCTTGGTCAATTTCAGCTGGACTGGGTGTTTGAGTCCTTTGACAATGCCCACTGTCCGCTGCTGCAGAACAAACCCAAGATGTTTTTCATCCAGGCCTGCAGAGGAGGTAAGGCTCTGAGCTGTATTCTGTTTGCCCCTCTATCATTTATTGTAATGACATACAAAGGAATACAAAGTAAACTCTTGAACCATGGCAGCGGGCCTCTAAAGGCAAGTACTCGACTAGATAGACCCTCACCCTCATTTCTAAAAACAATTCTTTGAGCCTCATTCACGAAACATGCATACAGCGCAAACGTTAATTATGATATAAAGACCCATGAGCTTGCAGCCAAACCTGACAACGGCACATTTGCAGCCTTGAGGAGAGAGCATACCTTTAGGGACTGTGCAGATATCTGAGCGATGAATGGGTCATGATGATAAGTTTAGACTACCCAGGGCAAATCTCCTGGATCTCTGCAACACCCTGGAGCAGGAGAACAAAACAGAGGCAGCCTGTCCCTCCACATGTCCAGGTGCTGTCTGCTCTCGCCTTCCTGGCCACTGGGACATTCCAGAGGGAGACGGGTAACCGAGCCGGCATATCACAGCCGTCCGTCAGCCACACGCTCCCAAATGTGGTGGATGGCATCATTCAGCTGGCACCATAATATTCCCATATTGGGAATATAGCAGACTGGAATAAAAAGAGATTTCCATTCTATTGGTAGCCTGCCAAACACCATCGGAGCAATAGACTGAATGTGGATCTTCAAAGCACAGTCTCTAAAAGTCTTTCCTTATTTTAATCACAAACAATGACACTCCAGAGGCATGCGATTACTCTGTGACAACAACCTAAACCTAAATGTGGTTTCCTGTTGGCTAGGCTATATTAACCAGGGTCAACTAGTTTGTCTCTATAGCCCCTTTCACACATGAAACCCGTCAAAGTGCCAGATTGAGTGTGCTGGTAATGGTAACAGTTTGTGTTGTTCACACAATCAGAATCAGAATCAGAATCAGCTTTATTGGCCAAGTATGTACACATACTAGGAATTTGACTCCAGTTTTTTGTTGCTCTCAATGTACTTACACAGAATAAATATAAATTATATACATGAGGTAGGTGTTACAGGTTTATTGCACAGGGATAGTTTCTGTCACTGTATGACTGATTTAAGTGTTCATCAGAGTGATGGCCTGTGGGAAGAGACTGTTCTTGTGTCTGGTTGTTTTGGCGTACAGTGTTCTGTAGCGCCTACCAGAGGGGAGGAGTTGGAACAGGTTGTGTCCAGGGTGTGATGGGTCTGCAGTGATCTTTCCTGCCCGTTTCCTGACTCTGGAGATGTATAAGTCCTGAATGGAGGGCAGGTTGGCCCCAATGATTTTTTTCTGCAGTCCTGACTGTCCTTTGTAGTCTGTTCCTGTCCTGTTTGGTGGCCGATCCAAACCAGACAGTGATGGATGTGCAGAGAACAGATTGGATTATTGCAGAGTTTAACTGGATCAGCAGCTCCTGAGGCAGGTTGAACTTCCTGAGCTGGCGTAGGAAGTACATCCTCTGCTGGGCCTTTTTGATGAGTGTGTCTATGTTGGACGCCCACTTTAGGTCCTGGGAGATTGTGGATCCCAGAAACCTGAAGGGTTCCACAGCAGACACGGTGCTGTTGAGTATGGTGAGGGGGGGCAGTGTTGGGGGGCTCCTCCTGAAGTCCACTGTCATCTCCACAGTTTTGAGCTTGTTCAGCTCCAGGTTGTTATGACCACACCAGAGCTGTTCAACCTCCCGTCTGTATGCAGACTCGTCACCGTCTCGGATGAGGCCGATGACCGTTGTGTCGTCTGCAAACTTCAGGAGTTTGACAGATGGGTCTCCTGAGGTGCAGTCGTGTAGAGGGAGAAGAGCAGAGGGGAGAGCACACATCCCTGGGGGGCGCCAGTGCTGATTGTCCGGGTGCTGGATGTGATTTTCCCCAGCCTCACCTGCTGCCTCCTGTCTGTCAGGAAGTCTGTGATCCACTGATAGGTGGAGGCTGGCACAGCGAGCTGGGTGAGTTTGGAGCGGAGGATTTCTGGTATGATGGTGTTGAACGCTGAGCTGAAGTCCACAAACAGGATCCTTGCGTATGTCCCTGGGGAGTTGAGGTGTTGCAGGATGTAGTGCAGTCCCGTGTTGACTGCATCATCCACTGACCTGTTTGCCCGGTAGGCAAACTGCAGGGGGTCCAGCAGGCGGCCTGTGATGTCTTTCAGGTGGGCCAACACCAGTCTCTCGAAGGATTTCATGACCACAGACGTCAGGGCGACGGGCCTGTAGTCATTTAATCCTGTGATAGAGGGTTTCTTGGGGACCGGGATGATTGTGGAGCGTTTGAAGCAGGAGGGGACTTCACACAGCTCCAGTGATCTGTTGAAGATCTGTGTAAAGATGGGGGCTAGCTGGTCAGCACAGACTTTCAGGCAGGAGGGTGAAACGCCGTCTGGGCCTGGTGCCTTCCTGATCTTCTGTCTATGAAAGAGCTTACTCACATCCTCTTCACAGATCCTGAGTGCAGGTGGGGGGTCAGTGGGGAGGGGGGAGGGGGTGGCATGGGGTGCAGATGGTTGTTTGATGTGGTCAGAGTGGGTGTGAGGTGTGAATGTGGGCTTATCAAACCTGCAGTAAAACACATTCAGGTCGTCGGCCAGTTGAAGGTTCTCCCCAGTGTGGGGGGATGGTCTCCTGTAGTTGGTGATTTCCTGCAGGCCTCTCCACACTGACGCCGGGTCGTTGATCATGCCGTTCTGCCTTTGTAACGTAACGCTGCCGTTCACACAGCACTGGCCATACCGTTACATTCCGCTGTTGTCATCTCCCGGAAATTACGTTTAACCGGCAGAGTCTCTGCAGTTTAAAAACACGGCGGGTTAATCTCTCCGTCCACCCGACTGCCAGGATCTCTCTTATTTCATCGTCTGTCCAATTCCATATTTTCCTCAAAAAAAGTAAAGCTCCAGACTGTTGTCTGGTGGTTTGTATTCCCCTCCTACAGTCCTAACGTTGTGCTTGATTGGTCCGTGTATTTTTTTGGTCATTCTATTTTCTTTTCAGAAACGGAAATAAAAAAAAATGAAAAACGTATTTGGCCAGAAAAATCAGACTCGTTAATAATAATAACCTGTTGATTGATCACGCACGATAGGTCTAATTATGTATCTGATATGCGCGATATTCTAATATCCACGTGTTGGAGCTTTCTCAGCTCTCAGGAAGGTGAAATTATTCCAGATAGGAGTATGGATTAGTAAAATGGTCTTTGAACATATTTTCTATCAGAAATAAAGTTTATTACTGAGTTGAGCAGGCCTCTCTCTCTCTCTCTCTCTCTCTCTCTCTCTCTCTCTCTCTCTCTCTCTCTCTCTCTCTCTCTCTCTCTCTCTCTCTCTCTCTCTCTCTCTCTCTCTCTCTCTCTCTCTGCTGAAAGACGCACAGCAGCGGCTTCTCACTCAGATCCAAAACGGGCTTTTTCGTTATTGTTTTCTTTATTTATTATTTTTATTGTGTGTTTTACAAAGAAGAAAAGGAAAATCAAGTCCTTTCTAAATGTTGATTCTGCCGTTTCTGACCAGGAAAATGAAAAATACCTTCTATTTCCGTTTTTCAGTTGTGGATTTTTAAATGAAAATCAAATCACCATTCGTTCTTCATTTTTTAAATTTCTGTTTGTGAAAAGAAAATAGAATGAGCAAAAATACATGGACAGTGCTTGTGCCGTCAATGTTCTGGCGCCTTTCACACATACAGTCGATACGGAACATTACTAGTAACGTTACAACGTCCTGAGCTGGGAAATCGACAGCACTGATATACTGGCATTTCCACTCTGGCTGCTGTTCACACATGACGGCATGCCGTCACATTGCCTTCACATTGATGGAACAGGCTGCATGTGTGAAAGGGGCTTATGTAATTAGAGGTTATGCCCTGACCACATGGCTGATCACACCCGCGACGAACCCCCAGATCCTCCAGGAGCAATCGTATAATTATTGTCGTAGGCGCACTCACCTCGCCACAGAGTGCACCATAGATGCATTGAAAGTCCGTTAGATGTGCTTGGATACTGCAAGTGTAAAGCTCCTGTCAAGAGCAGTCAGAACCAACAGCATGATATAGCCTAAGATCTGAGCTTAGCATCTGATGAAAATGCTGCTTGAGTTGAATCAATATCGAACTCTGCTGATGACATCTGACGGCGCAGTGTAACCTATTATTCCCCCAATCCTTTGGTCCAAATCGGGCAGCTCGACGGTGCCCTGCCCTCCACCTGTAGTTAATAAACTGCATCTATTTGGAGTTATATGCTTTTCAGATTCTAACTTTACATAAAATCATTTTTAAATGATCCAAGGTGCATGCCTCTGATGTTACAGCATTGACAGCATCAGTAATTTTGTTGCCAGGCATTTTTTCTCGGTCCCCGTCACTCCACTGCTTACACTTAAAAAAAAAATGTTTTCCTTTTTCCACTCACTCCTGACAAGAACACTTCTATTTCAGAGTTTGAAATTTTTCGTCTTGGGTCTCTTCGCCATGGTTTCTCCATCTTTCCATTAGTGTTTTCTATTTGCACATGACTCTTAAGTCAGCATACCTTTCATTGGGTTGCCAGGGTGTCTACCTCTGCTAGTCAACATCGACAGCCACGCGCATCCAATTTATGAACAATTGACATTCATCATCAGATGCGCCTGAGGACATTGTGCATGTTTCATGAATGCCACATTGGTTTTTCATAGGCTCCTTTCTCAAGAATAAAAGTAAGAAGAAAAAAAAAAATTATGTGAATGAGGCCCTTTGACTTTTTCTTAATTGAACTTGTACAGTCATTTCAAAGAATATGACAAAATCCAATGAAAAAGATCTCCCTAGCATTAATACCCGGGATAATTATAGAAACTACGTTTCAGCTTTTTTCTCAGCTTTTGATTTATCACAGAATTACAGAAAATCAATATAAACCCCTGAGTTTGACATCAACATCAGTTGTATAAAACACAACTTTATCTTGGATTTGGTCAGAAGCAAAACATTTTTGCACAAGAGCTTGTTGTAAAAGAGAGACTGGTGTAAGAGTTTAACTTTAAACATTCTCACTGTACTCTGTCTTCCAGAGGAGATGGACTGCGGAGTGGAGCAGATAGACGGGCCAGAGAGGACCTGCTCCCCTAGCTGCGAGCAGCGGGACGCAGGAAGGGAAGGAGAGGGGGATGCGGACTCCAGACAAAGAGGGGAGATGGGGAGGCCCAGGATTAAACTGCCCCAGCGCTCTGACATGATCTGTGGCTTTGCGTCACTCAAAGGTCAGAGACTTTGTGAGTTTCATGTCTTTTACCATTCTGGGGTGGATTTGTGTATGAATTGTGCAACTGTGTAATTTAAAAAATAATGATTGGTGGGTAAATTGGTGATGCAGTGGAGATAGGCAATATTGCATGCAGCATGGACAGGAATTGTTAACTGCAACAAAATCAATATGGATGACATTGCTGGCTTCAAGGAACAAAGGTGTCAGGGGGGAAAATCGATCATATTGGTTGGTAAAATTTCTTGTGTACACTGCCTTTACCTGTTACCCATATTGGACTTAAAGCTTAAATTACTTTTTCCCAGAACAGTGATCATATTCTCTACCACTGCAGGCATATTTCATTTTTTTGTAAATAACAGCTCAGTTCTCCTTTTAACTGTCCAAATTCACCTTTTAGTTGTCAACATTGTTTATGTTTCGCAGTGTGTTTTCTCAGTTATGCAAATACCAGACCCAGAGAGCACCTTGGTGCTGTCACCCTGCATCTCATCCCAGTGTAATGATGCAGCTTTTAATGTTTGATCTCTCCCTTCTCAAGGCACAGCAGCCATGAGGAACACCAAGAGAGGATCCTGGTTTATCCAAGAAATCAACACAGCACTCCGCCTCCGTGCCAGAGACACACACCTCGCAGACATCCTGGTGCAGGTAACTCGAGCGTCCCACACACACACACACACACACACACACACACACACATACTCACACAACATAGAATGTACTTTCTGTAGAATTTTTAATCAACTTTTTTAGGGCATTATATTAACTTAATTTTCTCTTCCCCTCATTTTCTCCTCCCTGTCTTCAGGTGAACGGGCGTATCAAGGAGAGGGAGGGTTACGCCCCCGGCACCGCCCACCATCGCTGCAAAGAGATGTCCGAGTTCACCAGCTCTCTGTGCAAAGACCTCTACCTGTTCCCCAAGTACCACCCCCAGTATTGACATGCAAATATGCACGTACACACAAAGACACACACACACACACACAGACCATTCCTTGCATTCAAGCCTCTCCTCACTACAGGCACACGCTCGTTCATTCCGCTCCAATTACTGCCACACACTCACACATTCCCCTGTTACAACTCCACACACTCGCATACAAACAGAGGATTTATTCATTCACATTTGCTGTGCAAATGCCACCTCCCCAAACCCACACACGCGCGTACATTCACAGAAATCTTGGAAAGGAAAAAGGAACAAGCTTATGTTAATCTACATGTACTTGGAAATGGGCAGTGTATTTGCATACAACTTATTAGCTAAGCCTGTCCATGTGTGTCTATATCTATGCCAGTTATGGGGTTTAAAAGTTGATCCTTTTTAACTAACAGACAGAATCTTATTTTTCGGGGGCTTTTGATTTCCTACTGCACAGCTACTTTGAGGTTTCAAGAGTCTCTTTTTTAAAAATGTATTTTGTACACAGATCTATTTTTGTTGCTTTATTTTGTATCAAATTGTTTTTATAAGAATTTTTAAGCCCATTCCCTTTGTTTGTACATAATGTTGTTTGTAACTTGTGACCGTTTCTTGTTGATTGGTATAGTGACAGGCAGGGGGCAGTATAGAACGATGAGGTTACTGCAGCAGAGGCAAATGCATTTCACCATCTCTCTCACAATATTTCCCGTAACTCTTGGGACTTCCAAATGACGTTTGCTGGCGTAATTGCAGTCAGCCATTATTTGACAGCTGTAGTCAGCCACATTGATGATTTAACAGTAAAGTTATTGTTGCAAGTTTTGAACTGCTCCCGTTAGAGTAGTTCACAATTATTTCTGGCATATCTTTTACCTCATGGAGAGGAACAACACATAAGGGGCAGCTTCAGAGCAAAATCTTGACAAGTGTTTCAGTCCGTTATTGGAATTCACTTGGGAAAATTCTGCTTTTTAACCTTAAATTGCACGTTTGCAGCCATTGATAGCGTGCAAGTTTCTTTCCATATCAGTTGTGCTACTGTAGAGCTGGCCCTCCCAGGGTGGTGGTCCGCCAGGGGAATGTGGTGCTACTTCTTGGGTCATGCACCTACAGTATGAACTCTGACCTTTATGCTAACTCTGACTCCTAATAGTATTTCTCCCTGTGTGGACCCCACACTTTTAGTTAGTCCCCTTACTGTATTTTTGTGAAGGTTGTTTTGCTGTATGAGATACAGTAAGGATAAAACATCTATGTCTTCCTAAAGTATAAACGATATGCAGTTTTCTACAGCAACCTGTGCCATGTGAGAATGATCTATTAGATTAATTTATGACCATGGAGGCGCATTTACAGTATACTGTATTGCTTTGACGGCCCCACACACACAGGAATGTATTTCTCAAGACCACATGAGCATTGACGTTTCCCAGAAAAGCCCTGACCAGGCAAGTGTGTTTTGTTACAACAGTGTTGTAGTCAAGAAAAGACGATATGGACGAAACAGTATTGATTGTTAACCATCCATAAACAAAGAAGCATGTACTTATGCTGTGCGTGAAGTGCTCCTGGTAGAGTTTACCTTCATCTTGGATCTGCTCTTTCCGTCTTGATTTTGACCATTTGGGAGGTTAATGTAAAACCAACATTGGAGCAGTATCAAAGGGTAACTCTCCTACAGTGTAAGAAGTACTGAAGGGTCAGGTTCACTGCCAAGCTATGGTGAGGCACAGTGTGTGTGGGGGGAGAGATTTTATTTCTGTCAATAACAATGACTGCCAAATGTTGTTCTATACAATAAACAGCTCATGGTTTTTTAATCAAGCAAAACTTTTGTTTTTTTCTTTTCAGCTGCGTGTGTGCACATGCATGTACATGTGTCTGTATCTGCGTGCCTGTCTGTGCACGTATGTTTTCCTACCAGCGTGCATACATCAAATTTTGGTTGGATACTCCAGCGAGTGTGAGAACTATGCATGCATGTTCACTCTGCATGCTGCACTTTATTTGATCCTCCTTGTTGCTGTGTTTGTGTGTGTTGTTCCTTGTGTACAGCCTGTCCTCTTCAACCCTCCTAGTTCTCAGGTATAGTGTAACTGGGTCCCAGCTATTCCGCTGCACTCAGGTCTCCTTGCTGTGACTAGGCTGTATGTATCTCTCTCACAGCCCACCACCAGTGATAATGTTCTCTGTGTATCAGATAGAGCCCCAGCCAGCTGTCCACAGTCATTCTCCCTTGACACACACACACACACTCCCCGACGGTCAGAGTGACACATTTCTCGCTGGCCTCCGGTGCGCTGTGAGATTAGGCTGTTATGCATTTGGCGTGTGGACCACAAAGCGGGGCGGGGTTAAGGGGATCTATGGTTTGTGTGTGTGTGTGTGTGTGGCTGTCATATGCCAGCCTGTCTCATCAGCCTGAAAGGAGGAACCGGGGGAAAGAGCCACAGAAGAGTTAGAGACGTTAAGATCAGTTTGTCTGACTGGGATGCGGTCTCTCCAAGGGGCGCAGCAGTGGGAACCGGAACTACAGCGATGGTCCATCATTCTTTCAGCTAGTCTGTGGGTTCACGTGCGTTAACATGCAGCCGCTTTGGCGAATGATGTCTTAGCTTATGAGGGAGCATCTGCCATGTTGCATTTTTGGGGGGTAGTTTTACTGTGGGAGGGCACATTTGGGGCGAGTTCTTTTGGATGGAGGGGGACTGCTATAGCATGTGAGCGTTACGGGGGATTGCCTTGCATCATTGGCTGATTAGGTGAGAGCTGTCATAGGGGTGTCATGTGCACCTTCCTGCTCACGTTGCAGGGGCAGCCCTATGGGGGGGTGCCCTCCCCTCCACACCCCCAGCCCCCACCCACTTACCCCCTGTCCAAACAAGAACACTCCATCCAAAAACACACCTAATGGCCCGCTGGCAGGGAGGGTGCTGCTAAGGGCAACAAGTTGCGCGTGCGTGTGTATGTTATTAGGTGTCTGCAGTTCTAATAAAGGAAAGCGCTGCGTCCTTCGCTGCCTCATCATATCGCTGTGCTCTGCTTTGTCCGCCCGTCTGTATTTCTGTCTGTCCGTCCGTCAGTCCTGCAGCGGAGCTGGATGGCTCTCAGCCTCTGGATCATCTGGAGAAGATCGAGTCTGGGAAAAAAAACGTCTGTGTTTTCTGAATTTATGTACGGGACGCTTGTGTTTGAGAATGTGTTTGTGTGAGACTAAGAAACTAAGATGATGTTTGTGTTTTGATTTTCATTGAGCTGGTGTAAGTGTATGTAAGAGAGAGTGTGTGTGTGGTGTTGCCCACGCCGTTGGAAATGCTGGGGTGTCCAGCGGGGTTATTTTTGGGTCAGTGACAGCGTGTCAATGGCTGCAGATGCGTCGCAAAGGAAGGCTCTGAGATACCAACAGACCCTGGTAGGTCTTTCCCGATCTTCCTCTGTCTCTGCCTGCCTGTCTACCTCTCTATCCTTCAAAATCCTGTCCTTTCTATCTATCAAAATGTATTTTTTCCCCCCTCTTGTTTC
Organism: Centroberyx gerrardi; assembly: GCF_048128805.1. Classification (NCBI taxonomy): domain Eukaryota; kingdom Metazoa; phylum Chordata; class Actinopteri; order Beryciformes; family Berycidae; genus Centroberyx; species Centroberyx gerrardi. The sequence goes on along the minus strand of NC_136008.1, from coordinate 12,151,040 downwards.
ACACACCGCCTCTGACTTCTCCCTGTAATATCCAGCTACCCACCTGCCACTTCCTCTCTTTTCCATCCTTTACTGTTCCTCACCAGTCAGTTACTTTCACTGTTTCTCTCTCTCTTTCTCCTATCCTTAATTAGATTTTTCTTCCACCATTACCTCCTGGTCATATGTGTGTTTATCCAGCGCATCCTTTAGTCAGCTAGCTGTCTGCTGTCTTTCATGCTTTCCTACTTTGGCACATAGACCTGTCCTAATGCCCTTGTGTCGAATCGCTACTGGTCATCCTTACTATCTCACACCTTGTCATCTTCACTCCTCCTCCATTCCACTTTCCTCTTGAACAGTATTTGTGAAGTCTCACGTCAAGTTAAGTTTTATTTGTGTAGCCCCGAATCACAGTTACAGTCTCAAAGGGCTTCACAGTGCGCACATTATGAAACGATAAATGGAAACACATCCCAGTAACAGGCAGAGATTTTATTATTTTGTTTTTGAACGTTCTATTACCATTAATTTCCAATGTGTTACGTGTTTTCTATTTTCTTGCATTTCCCGTTTTCTTTTTTTGTTTTGTCCTAATTCCCTCAGTACAATGAGTGGGTGTTCTGGTGTGTTTTTTCTTTGTGACCCCTTCTATCTACCACTGTACCCCTCCTCAAGCTTCAGCCTTGTAAAGCCATTGCTGTTTTCATGTGTTGGTGGATATAAATACCTATATACAGGAAACCTGAGCAGACAGGTTAGATGTACGTGTTGAGACATGAAGTCATGTCACTGTATCCACCGGTTCATCTGTTTAAAAGCTCATCCAGAATGATGGCCATTCCTCCAAGTATCATCTTGATCTTGTCTAGCGGTGTTTCACTGCCTTTGACTCCATTGACTTTTTCCTGGTACCATGAAACACACCTGCTCTGTAGAAATTAACGACAGACAGCACATGGGATTTTTCTCGAACTCAATTTGAAGCACTGTGTTGACATTCTATGACAGAGAAATTGGCAAACAGGATTCAAAACGATCCTTTTGCTACAGAGGTGAATGTGAATTATAAGCAGAGAGAATGACAGATTGGTGAACGAGGGACTTTAGAGCAACCGGAGTGTTTATATGTGTTGGAGCAGATCACTGTGTGAGCCACTGAGAAAGTGAGGAGGAGAGGTGAGAGAGTGTCAATACCGTTCCCCTTAGTCTTTCTCCCTCCTTTCCTCCCCTCTGTCTTTTCCTGGGAGGAGATGGATGATTGCCCAAAGCCAAATCCCTAATCCCCGGCCCTTACAGAGCCTCCAGGGAGCCGCGGGTCAGATATAAATAAGAAATCTCAATTAATGACACTATTTACAGGTTTAATGTGTCTCTGCTGAAGTTGCTTAGACACACATCTCAGGTGTGAGAGCAGTGACTGTGTGTGTGTGTGTGTGCGTGCGTGCGAGGGAGGAAATTAGTGCCGTGAAGGGTGTGAGGAGTGTGTGTGTAGAGCTGTTAATACACTGTCCTAATAGAATTTATTTATTGATCAGGGGTAGGATATGGCAGTGCATAATTTCATAAAGTTGGGCTTAGCCAGATAAAGCTTGGCAGACGCACACTGGGCCTGTGTGTGTTATTGTTGGGCGCCTGCGTTGTTAGTGTTAGTGCAGTTGTGTTAATCACTTCCAGGTCACACAGCTGTGCTTGACCCTTGACCTTAACGGGGAGGAAGCGACCTCTGTGGACTCAGGTCATGCTGACAGACACACTCCGGCAGGGTGGTGAGGCCAGAGATAGAGGCGTGTGTGTGTGTGTGTGTGTGCGCGTGTGTGTGTGTCTATAGATTTATGCACACGTGTATTTGTTCTTGCCTTCATACAACTGGTTGTATGTTGTTTATTTATTGGATGTGGTAAAAATCAGGTTGAGATGAGGAGATGGGTGAAAAAAATCTGAGCATGTCAACAGCAATGAAATGGATCTTATGAGTCTCAGATGTTATAGCCTCCTAAAGGGTTTGTGTTCATCTGCCAAAACTCTTACCGACAGGAATGCCTGGGATGTAGACCGATTAAGCAATTAAATTTCATATGATATCGCAGTCACATGATTCATCTATTCAATTACAGAAGTGACTATAATGTAATAACCAAACTATTAGCTACCAGATCAATAGTTACAGGATGAACAGCTTGCTAATATTGCAATACAGTATCAATGACTTGTCAGTGTTATTGTGTTGTGTAAAGTTTAAACCCCTCCATCTGTCTGCACAACAGGCCTCCCCAGAGAGATGGGCTGAAAGAGAGACAAACAGCGTGAGAGAGGGAGAGGTGCGGAGAAGTGTGTCAGTGAACATTGGGTCACACTGGTGCTAAATTTATCCACGAGTAAGGTTTCACCTCGGGGGTGGGGGTTGGATGGATGGGGACAAGGGGTGGTGAGAGGGAAAGTTAGGGGGAAGAGAGAGAGAGAGAGAAAGGTGAAAGGGTGGACACGGCGCTTAAGTCATAGGTGAGACTGCTTGGAAAAGGAAGCAAAACTTAAGAAAACCTCATGGGATCCAAGAACGAAAAAATCACAGTTTCAGTTATGAAGCCAGTTACAGGTTTGCAGCTGGGTATTTGTAGTGGAACCTAAAAGGGCTGTACAAGTAATCGGAAAAAATAAAATAAAGCGTAATATGAACTCCTTCATTTTCCAAATCGTAAGAGACTGCAATATTTTATTAGAGCGGTGGCTGCTCAAAACATGGTTTTCTGGTGCTGAGCCCAATGTCTGGCCTATAAATTGAATTGATTTGCATTATATAAAAAAAAAACTTTCATTGTATTTAAACACAGCAAATATTAAGCAGCAACATCAGATTTTTTTTTTAATTAAAAATGTTGACTGCAAAGTCTAAAATATTGAAAAATCTGTCTGTATACTGTATTGCAATTTATATCGCAATTATAATATTCAGCAAAATGTATTCATTTATTTAATAGGGACAGATACAGTGTACATAGACAATTGTAGGACAATTTTCCAATGTAATACATCGCAGAAGAAGAGACGACAGTCAGGTACAATATAAAACACAACAAAAGAGAAACAAATTACTCACACGACTGACACATACAGTAGAATACATAACAAAAAGATTCAAATTAACCAGACAACAGATTCATACAGTATAAAACATAACAAACAATCACAATATGATTATCTGTCAATATCGCGCAGCCCTAGTACCTAAGGTTGAGATTGTATGTATACAAGTTCACAACAACACCTCATATTCAGTGCCAGAGACACTCATAAATTAGAAAGCGCCCCATCCCACTAGACACACAGTTCTTAAACTTTTTCAGTCCAGCACCTGAATTCACTAAATCGGTCTCACCCTGGGACCATGCAGGCTCAAAACCATACTACTACTCATTATATGGACCCAGCAGAAACAGAACCGTGACCCATTTTATGTGTCACAGTTTAAGAACCGCTGCACTAAAGGAAGGGTAAAGCGGTGTATGTTTTCCATGCTGAAGGCACACAACATAGTCCTGGTTCCAAATGCTAAATCAGCAGTACTGGATTCGTCCCGTACGCATGTTCTTGTGTGCTGACTGGCCCGGTGTGTTCCTGCTGCCCGATAACATTTATGATCCAGGACTCGCTGGCTGGAATCTGCTGCATTGGCCGCCGGACTGGGAATCCAGTCCACTGAATTAAGAGCTGCTGACAACTTATTGTCAAGCCTCAAGTGTCTGCATTAACCTCTACTCCTTTCCCTTCTGTGTGTGTGTAGGTGTGTTTTGTGTAGGTGTGTGTGTGTTGTACTGTACCGGCCATACCTGTCAGTCACTGGGGTCTATACTGTATCACCCTCCCTGAAAGGAGGTAGGTAGCGGGTACAGTCTGTCTGTCACACTGGAGGGTTTTTAACGACAGAAAAGGACAGATGTAAGACAAAGATATCGAGAGCGGGAATTACAGTATATTAGGGAGAGGGAACAAGTTGAAGGGAACATTGACCCGCAGAGGAACGGGGGAAAGATGAGGGAGCGCATCAACACTTTTGAGACAGTTCTGAATATAGATCAAATTTTGGTAAGGTATACTATCTTGATTATTTAAGGTTTTTCTCCTACTGTTGGGACTGATGTGTGCAGTGAGAGGTCAAGGTGACGTTAATGATGTACTCGATATGTTTCTCACCTCTGGTTATTATTCCTGGTACTATTCTTAATTCATTGACTTTTTAGATGCTTAGATTTGGTTTTAGGTTAAATGTACATTTTGTAATCTAACAGTAAATATAAACCAGTTGGGATAAAAGTGACTGAAGAGGCCTACATGTTTGTTTGTTTGTTTGTTTGTTTTTCCTGAATTATTTGGTTTAAAATTGAATTTGAACTGCGGCTTCAAACGCAGTATCTGGAAGACAGAAGTAACACTTAGTTCTCTTGTGGATTACTGGATTTTTAAAGTGACTTTGGACATTGTGCATACAGCTCAAGAATTTACTTTTTTCTCACTGGAGGTTTTCAATCTTAGATCAATCAATCTCAGTTTTCTACAGTATCTGGAAGTTTACACATGACTTGTTTTATTTTTCACTCACGGTGGTACTCATACGCTTTAATTAGAACATGACAGCTTGAACAGTGTTTGGACTAGGCATGGAGATGTTATTGTGCTGGTTAATTAGTGTATGCATAAGGAGATGAGTGCTTGTGGAATGCATTAGTGTGTGTGTGTGTGTGTTGGTGTGGGGGTGGTGGAGTGTGGTTGGAGGGGTGGATGGTTGGGTGGGTGGTTGGGTGGGTGGTTGGGTGGGGGGGGGGGGGGGGGGGTCCTAATCTCCCTATCTGTCCGTCAGTGAGTGGGTCAGATTTTATCATTAACCTTGTGCTACAGGACAGGGCTACATTGTTGTAAGGCCTGACCACACATACACACACACATGCATTCGCTTATCATGCTTATTAACACACACACACACACACACACACACCACACACACATACACACACGTACACACTTATCATGCTTAAGAACACACACAAACACACAGAGATATTTATGAATATGCTATGCCCACTCTCTCTCTCTCATAAGGGACCCAGGAATGTGTTATTATTTTTTTAATTAACTCTCAATGTCACACTGCCCTTCACCCTCTGCATCTATTAGCGGCTCTCACTATGCCTGAATCTCTCTCTCTCTCTCTCTCTCTCTCTCTCTCTCTCTCTCTCTGTCTAAGCCTGTTTTACTCTCTCTCTCTTACCTCTTGATATCATTCTGTTATATGCAGTAGTCGATTTGGACACAAATTTCAGGGGGGATGGTGGGGTCTTATGGAGACAAACAATTTGATAGTGAGGAAGACAGCATGGAGGGTAGGGGACCAGCTGTTCACCCTTTTCGTTATATTGTAACAGCACAAAGGTAATTCTATATTCAAAAGACATGCAAGTTAGGGATGTAAGGTATCAGATAATGCCCTTAACCAAGGCACTGTTGTCAGAATTGGAGTTGGTCCCCGGGCGCTGCACTGTGGCTGCCCACTGCTTTTAAGTAGTTAGGATGGGTCAAATACAGAGGACAAATTTCCCCAGGGGGATCAATAAAGTGTAACTTAACATAACTAATACTCATGGCACTTTTATCTTATCCAAACTTTAAATTTATCGTTATCAAACCTCTACTCATGCTCACTTTGTCATCCTCTCCTGCTTGCTTTGCCTCTGCTGCATCGTCTATTAAAACATCAACCTGAACCTGGTGTGTGTGTGTGTGTGTGTGTGTGTGTGTGTGTGGTTACATTTGTTTCAGCCTTAGCAGTTATCCGTTTCCTTTACCAGCAGAGCTTACCACCCAAAGCAGTAATCAAATTATGAGCCACTGCACAAAATTCAGCACATACTAGAGTAAACGCCTTTGTGCTCTAAGTCCCATGATCCTTAGTCAAATTTGATTTGGGCTTTCGTGAGAACGACACACAAAGGGCTTCCTCACTTTGATGGTGATTACCTGCCACTTGAACAACAAAATTCAAACTAGGTTAATCTTGACTTCCCGTTTATTTTGTTGCCTGGCAACATCCCGTTGAGGATGAAATGTAGCCTAATGTATGGCCTAATTTATTTATTTATTTTTCTTCATTAATATAATTTTGGTGTTAAAATGTCAACTAGCTATCTAATCTCTGTTTAATCTCTGTTTCTCTTTTGCCCCGCTTCAAACAGTGTAGGCTAAATTATAGAAAATAATCATTATGACTCCTGACGTTTCTCACACCTGTAGTTTTCTTCTTTTTGAAGAAGTCCCGCAGATCTACCTCCCCACCAGCCCATTTATAATAGCCAAAATAATATCCTCAAGGTGTCATAGCCGCCTTGCAGGTTTTGCTGTGCCATCAACCAATAAAAAAACACATGCATCCGTATCAATGCGTGTGCGTGTGACCCCCCGCCCTCGGATTTGCTGAAAACTCCGGATGTGCTCTATTCTCTAAAATGATTAAATATCAATAATAAGTGGCTTACACATTTCTTGATTAAATGATATCTTTGTGCCATAAAGAGGGATGAAAGGGGGATGGCAGTGTTAGAAAGGGGATGGTTTTTGACAATTTTTATTTCAATGGGGATGGCATCCCCTCGCATCCCTCCTCGACTACTGGTTATATGTATTACCTTATGGAGGCTGACTCATAAAGTGCAGATGCGCACATGAATACAAAGCCCTTGACACCTCATTAGCATAATGTAACAGGCTTGATATTTATAACCCTCCCAAAAAGAGCATCGATGGGATAGTTTACATTTTTACATTTTACATTTAGGTCGTTAACTGAACCTCTTATGCAGAGCGGCTTCACTTCCTACACCGTCATTACATGCCACTAATAATAAGGGGTGCAAAGTGTCAGAGCCATACAGTAGAGCCTGACTACTTTCATGTGACCATAGAAAGATTATGTAAGAGAGAAGAAGTGCCGGGAAGAGAAATAAGAGCTAAGGAGGGGCGTGGAAGGAATCTTTTGATGGGAGCAAATTGGTGCGAATAGAGGAGGAAGATGCAGGAGAGAGGGGGATGTGATTCAGCGGGGAGAGAGGGTGACGTTCAGGATCCTCTGCCGCTCAGACCGGAGTGGGAAGGTCGTTCCACCGTTGAGGAGCCAAATGACGACAGCAGCAGCAGCAGCAGCGACACTCAAAAGCGTGTGATAGTTGAGTAAAATGGTGGTTGCTGATAATCACCCGTGGGCCCGCTCGGTGTAGCGGACACACAAGGTCACACGGTGACACAGGGTAAACACAGATTGAGAGATGGAGGCAGAGCAAAGCTACCAGGCGTGAATGTATCACAGCTTTCAATGTCTCTCTCACGCTGCCTGTCTTTCCTTCTCTCTCTCTCTCTCTCTCTCGCTCTCTCTGGTTCTTCTTTTTTTTTAACTGTCCCTGGTTTTGATGGAGCCTGGTGGCAGTGGCTGTTTGATCCTGTGATGGATTAGTGCTGTGGTGTTAATGTGTAGTGCAGTGGTAGTGGTGGTGTGTGAGGTGTGTGAGCGTAGGACAGGAGACAGAACAGGGACAGAGCTGCTGCCACATCATGCTTAAGACAACTGATGAGGAACAGGTAAAGACTTGAGGACCGAGGGCTCTGTCTGGTGCGGGTCATTTCTCTCTGTTTACAGTATTTATACATTATTCATGACATGAATTATGGATTTCATCAGTACAGTTGATGAGAAAGTCATACGTTTACATATTTCAATACATTCATATGTCTCATTGAATCCTGTAGGCAGGATTAAATGGCAGAAATGTTATATTAAGATAATATATTGAATAAATGAATATAATTTGGATAACATTGTTGCATTTATGTATAATTTATAGAGTAGCCAAATTCTTCATTCAAGTGTCTGATGGTCGTACAAACTCCCACTTACATTCATGCATATATTCCTTTAGGCTGATCTTAAACTCCAAAGCAATCAAAGCCTGCAGTCTCTTTTTAATTATAATGTGTGTCACACGGCGTCATTTCCTTTTCTTAACCTCCAGCAAGATATTGTACAACATGCTGTTTTCTCTTGCTGTACATGTGCTGATTGTATTATTGAAAACCCCAAATTATTTCATTTCTCACAGCTCAAATTGAAATTACGCGCATGGGTTCTACTGTTTTGAAACGGATGAGAGGTTTATGTAGAATTAAGATAATTAGAATGGATCATGTAATATAAAAACGAATGGCAAGAGACTGAAACCTTGATAGATGTATAGTTCGCATACCACATGCTAATCTGCAACAAACACCTATAGACAATAGTGATTTGCATCAGCCTTGGGTCAAATAGTTTTTCCAAATAATTCATAGTTTGTTTTTTAATCTGCATGGAATACCTAAAGTGTGGCATTTACAACATCCGGACAACTCGGGTAGCGTCAGGTAAGTTTTCAATCACAGAAAATTATACTTAACTGACTTTAAATACTTTCCTGTGATTGTCTAAACTTTCTGACATTATTGTCTTGTCATTAGTGGCAAACCCCACCCTTCTGGCACCTAAGCAAACTGTAATAATAGTTTGTAAATACTCTGATGAAGCCTCTCGGATGAGTGGCAAAATGTCTTCAGCTCTTCGATTTTAAGTCCAGTGGATTTTGTTTTTATTTTTTGGACATTTTACTACCTGGATGACTGAAATTAATCTACATGACATAAAACATAAAACATTTGAAAATACTATTTGACCCAGGTCTTTGCACACTACAAAGTAATTTTAATAGGCAGTAGTGTTTTGTATTTCTCTGTCTAACTAGTCATAGATCCACTGTTAGCTCAGCTTTTACAGTATGAGTATATGGGATTGCCAACTATTAAACAAGGACTTGTTGCATTACAACCCGTAAGCTTTTAGAGATGTAGCATTGTTCTGAATAACAGTTCGTGGCTCATAGTGTTTAGTGAGGGTGAAAATAACCTGCTAGAGAATTTAGAGGCATCAAAGGTTTTCAAGAGCCTTTTGCAGTGTAACTGCAGGCCACCTGCTATCTGGTGTATTCATGTATTAATTATAAACTTCTATATCAGTCACTTTGTCATGTGGCTTTAGTGGCTCATATGTTACAATGGACTGTTTAGACTAGTTGTGTAGAACACTTTTGTACACCTATACTGAAGAAAGTCTCACCACCTAATGAATTAGTAGTTTCTAATAGTTATTAATAGTTGACATTTTCAGATCTGATTAGATTACAGATTGTTATAGAAGCTTTATTTAAATCTCAGAGAACACAATTATGGGCAATTGGTTGAGCTTTAGTCCTTGTTGGGCCTCATGGCTGGATCTGGCAGCTTTCTTTTCCTGTGAGAACATGAGACAGAAATGTCTGGCAGCCAGCTCTCCTTATGATTTAGCTTCATGTTTTGCTATGTCGTGGGATGCATGTGATCTGTAGGTTTAGGTTGCACATCACAGCAGCACCTGGATCTGCTGTGTTTTACAGCTTCTGTCGTTATAGGGAGTGTGGTGCAAGCTGATATCAGACCAGATCATAGGGGTAACATCTTCTGTCCAAGTGTGAATGTGTGTGTGTGTGTGTGTGTGTGTGTGTAAATGTATGTGTGTGTGTATGTGTAAGCACATGCATGTGTTAGTGAGTCGGAAGGGGAAGGTGTGGAATGTTCTCTCTTCCAGGATCTCTTCCTCTGGCTACTTGGCTCCTCTCCAGCCCCTGCCTCCTCTCAGGGAGGGGTTTTTCCGATCTCTATGCCCGTTTTGTCTATTTCTGTCTGCCAGGGTATTCAGGTTGGTGTGTATCCCTTACACACACGCCGCACATTCCCCATCTCTTTCTCGTTATCTCAAGACTCTTTGCGCTGGATCTAGTTTTATCCTACTCCCAAGTCTCAGTTGTCACACTTATCTCGCCCTCTCTCCCTTCTCTTCCCTTCTCCCTTCTCTCTCCCTCATTTCTTATCCAGCATCTTACTTGTCTGTTTTCACCTCTGTCTAAGAAACACACGACTTCTTGAGTAAATGCTTTCTCCTAAATGCTTTTTGTTTCATACTGTATCTTTGCGCGCCTGTTAACTCAGGCAGCGATCGTGGGTAATGCAGTGTTTTCCCCCGGCTACAGCTGTACGGTGAGTACAGGGAGCAGCTGGGAAATTTTGCCAGACGGGAGGCAGCCCGTTTGCTGACAGAGAGACAATGGAGGAGACAGGCAGGGGAAAACACCTTGGCCACTGGCCGCAAAGGGCTTGGCCGGCGACATCACCACCCTGTGACCCTGGAGTCGCATCTCAGCCATGCCTCTTCTACCAAGAAGCCCCGTCCCTACTCCAAATGCCAAGGTGATCAACAGGATATAACAGTTGTAACAGTTCACAACCAGGAACCAGAATAATTTAGAAACATCTAGAATGCTATACAATCGGTATTTTCAAAGATGCCAATCATACTGAATAAATCCCATAAGACACAGGTAGTCATACTTTATTAGTCTCTATACCATCAACCATGGGAAATAGTCAGCCATTTTCCTTTTTTTTATAGTTTTTTATTCCTATGTACAGTACTGTGCAAAAGTCTTCGGTATATGTAAAAAAAATCCATAAAGCAAATATGCTTTCCAAAATAATGAAATGAGAAGTTTCTAAATATCAAAAAAATTACTATAAAGAGCAGTCTACTGACACACTAATGCAGAAAATAAATAAACATCTAAGACAAAATTTATATAAAAAATCTAGGGTGCCTAAGACTTTTGCACAGTACTGTATGTGTATTTCTTTGAAGAAAACTTTTCAGGCAGTACACATACATTTGTAACCGTTGTCGAAAAAACCATAATACTTTTGAGGACCTTCTTTACTGAGATTATGGGTGCTTTGGCGATGGCCACAGGCTAATGCATCACCATTGTACCTATAATTACAGTGAGGAATACCCTCTTAGGTATTGTTACTATCCCTAACTGCCAATAAATCAAGTGACAACAATATTGAAGTCAAGGTGAATCATTCATTTTGTCTATCTGCTCCAGACTGTTTGGCTCGTATGCGGCGGTACATAGTGACCAAGATGGGGGAGGACTGGATTTTCCTGGTTCTGCTGGGCCTGACTATGGCTCTGGTCAGCTGGACTATGGACTATGCTAGTGCCAAGAGCCTGCAAGGTACTGGACAGTAATGCGTTGCAAAGCCAAACAGCAGTAACTTCTTTTTAATGTGATACTATATTGATCAGCGTAGGGAAATTCTGTTTTCCCTTGCCTCCCTCCTCCACAGGGAGGTCAGAGTGCATGTTCAGCTACAGAACAGCGTCCATGGAGCTGGTTTTGATTCAGTGTCTTGCTCAAAGACACTTCAGCAGGGCGGATGCTTACTGACGAAGGTGTTTGAACCCGGGTCTTCCAGTAAAAAGGACTGTCTTTCAAGCCACACCGGCCCACTGGAGCTCAAACGTCCTGACTAGTGTTTAGATTTCATATCAACAAAAGTTAAACCCTTAAATGGTGTTAAACTATATACAGTTTATAGTCCACTTCTGCACCAGCAATGCTTTTATTGGGATGGGAGATAAACTTTGAAGGCATTTTTTCCCACACGTGCAGTTACCGCTCTTTGGCTTTGGAGGGCAGAGTAGGCCAAGGTCATATAGAGATTATTACTATCAAATGCAGGAGCTGTTGGTCCGGCATTTCTTCATCAGTCCATTTTGAATTTGCAGAATGATAATGTGAGCCTTTCTGTAATGTACTATTCCGTTTATACTTGTGTGTAATTTAATGTTCTCTTTCCTCTCTCTGCTTCTGCTGTCTCTCTCCTTCTTTCAGCTTATAAGTGGATGCATGGGGAGCTTAAGGGCAACGTGCCGCTCCAGTATCTAGCCTGGGTTACCTATCCCATGATCCTTGTCATGTTTGCCTCGCTCTTCTGCCACCTGGTCGCCCCGCAGGCCATCGGTAAGCTCTCCAGCATCTGTCTGTCTCTCTCATTTCTTCTGTTTACCTCTTTTTTTTGTCTATTGTCTTGTTGCTGGATAGCAGCACTTTAACCTCTCTTTTTACTCCTGGAAGTCTTACATTATTAATCGCACTCAACATCCTTCAGCCCCAGATGTTTCTCCTCTTGCTCCATCTTACCTAAATCTGTTGTTTTTTTTACACCCCTCCCTCCCGTCTGTCTTACAGGTTCTGGTATTCCTGAGTTGAAGACCATCCTGAGAGGTGTGGTGCTGAAGGAGTATCTGACCCTCAAAGCCTTCGTAGCTAAAGTCGTCGGCCTGACTGCAGGCCTGGGCAGCGGGATGCCAGTGGGCAAAGAGGTAAACCAATTTCCCTCTCCCTTTCTCTCTCCCTTTCTCTCTCCCTTTCTCTCTCCCTCCCTCACCCTCTCCCTCTCTCTCTCTCTCACAATTCAATTCAACTCAATTTGTTTGCATCAATGGATGGTAGCCATTGTTGCAAAGGCAATACATCAAATGACAAAATGTAATAACACATACACATTACAATGAGAGAAGAGAATATACACAAACTATATACAGTGATCAAAGTAAAACAAAATACATAAATAAAAATATAATATATATACAGGATTTACGAGGGTGTGGGACATGAAAGAGCTGTCATAGTCTGCAGCTATTTGAGACGTTTCTATATTTTCACCCAATAGGATACAGACTTTTTCTTATGGAATCTGCATATTTTCTCAGCCAATTTAGGGAAATATTTGTCTCTAATATGTTTATATTTTGAGCAGGAGAGTAAGAAATACTGTTCATCCTCTATGCGTCCTGAGCTCCAGTGTTTACACAGCCTCTGCTCTCTGACCAGCCATGTTTTTCTATGGCGTCCAACCCGTCTCTCTCTCTCTGCATCTATCATCATCTATTGATCTATCACCATCATCATCCCCTCCTCTCTCCCCGCTCTCTTCTGCTTTTCTATTTCTCTCTTTCTCTCTATCCATCACTCTATCTGTTCTTTCGTCAAGTATGGAGGATAATAAATCATCTACTGTCATGTTTATCTTCTCCTCTCATGGGACCGAAACAATTTATTCAAGTCCTCGGCAAAGTCCATTCATTTTCTCCATTACAGCGGCAGGGCAACTGTCACATCAAGCAATTATAAAGTGATTTATTTCTACTGATACAACGTGTCCCAGTTTAGACTCTCTGTTTTAGAGACAATTGTCCGTGTCTGCGTAGATAATGTTTGGTGGCCTTCATCTGTGTCTCTGTGTCAATGATTTCCTCCCATCACTTCCAGGGCCCATTTGTCCACATTGCCAGTATCTGTGCCGCGGTGCTGAGTAGATTCATGTCCATCTTCTCTGGAGTCTATGAGGTAAGCCGAAGCCCCGACCAAAACAGACTACATCTCCCATCAGCCCTGTCTCCTGCTCCTCCCACCACAGTCGTAATACTAATGATGTGGAATGTGTTTTCACTCAGTCTGTCCTGGCTCAGTTCTCTGTCGTAACTTTCTTTGTTGTTGCCTGTTATAACTGCAGTGTTCCCACGCAGCGTGAAAATCATTGAAAGTTTGTGGATTTGAGAAAAATGAAAAAAGGCCTTCAAAGCTTTTGAAAATGAATGGAATTGAAGGTACTTTTTTTTATTTATTTTTTTTATTAATAAAATATAGCACCCAAATTCATCAATTTGCCTCAGCTTTCTGGATTTGTCTCCATCCTCCAACACTTTATATCCTGAGGAAAACCCTGGGATGGAAATTTACGTTGATATAGCAGCAGTTTTAAAATGATTTCACTATGATTTCTAGATTTGACAGGATCATGACAAAAAATGAGGCCTCTATGATGTCTTACCCTAACCCTAACCCTAACCGTCTCTTTGTTCCCCTGTGCCAAAAAAGTTAAGCATCAGTTATTGTTTCGTGTGCCTACCTACCTATATTCATCACCCCAAATCATGCCAACTTTGAGTCCTTGAATTTTACCAAACAGGGCCTTGAAAGTCATTGAAAAGTCCTTGAATTCAGTGTCCAAGTGAGTGTGGGAACGCTGTGACTATTGTCCTGTCCCATCTGCCTCTCTCTTGCCCCGCTCACACCAGCCCCCCCCCCCCCCCCTCCCTGTGTCTCTTGTGTCTTTGTTTTGGCTCACCCCCTCACACCTCGTCTGTGTTTGTGTCTCACTGTATTAATAGTGTGATGGTAATGTCTGGCATGTGTATTAACAGTGACCTCCCATATCCCTGTCTGTGCTCTCCCTCTCTCCCTCTCTCCCTCTCTCTCTCTCTCTGTCTCTCCCCTCCCTTTGGCTCTCTGATTCACCCCTATCCTCTACTCATCTGTGTCCCCACTCCTCCCTTTTTCCCCTCCCTCCCTCCCTCCCTCCCTCTATCTCACCCCCTCCCTCTATCTCACCCCCATCTCTCCCCTCCCTGTCTGCTGTGCTCTGTTGACCCTTGACCCTTAACCCCAGAATAGCGCCCATAACCAGGACCTGTTGGTGTGTGCGTGTGCCGTGGGAGTGGCCACCTGTTTCGCTGCCCCCGTGGGAGGCAAGTCCCGCCCCGCTCCGCTCCTCTCGCTCAGGCACAGGTCTCTGGTCAGCTTTGTCCTCCTGAAATAACATCAGCAACCCAAATTTGGAGTGGCGTTAAAACTGACCTAAGACCAGTGTCCTACATTGCAAGGGGTGAATTCAAAATTTATGAATATTCAGACGTGCGCAGATATATATTTACCTGCCAGGAAGAATAAATTGCTCATCGGCGAATTGTAGTTATGTAACGTCTGCTGCTGCGAATTTCTGTCTGCAAACAGCCGCATGGATTTATCTCTAAGGACAAAGAGACCAGTTGGTTTATTTCCTGAGTGCGTACTTGCTTCCTCTATCTCTGATTATTTTCAATGGCTTGTGCATCCTTACTCTGTCTTCTGCTCACTTTTTTTTCCACACTCCAGTGAGCATTATTCATTCACTTTATTCCATTTTGCTTTCCTCTGTCAATTCTCCCCCTGTGCTTCTTCTCCTCTCTCTCTCTCTCTCTCCCTTGATCTTTCATTCTCTCTTACTCCAACTCACTCTCCTGTCTTCTCTACGCCTCTCGTTCTCATCACCTTCATTTTCCCCTTCATCGTCTCACGCCCTTCATCCCTCATTCTCTCTCACCCCCTTCACACTCTCTCCTTCCCCTTTTTTTCTCTCCCCTTCCCTCTCCCTCTCTGTTTTCTGTGTCAGTAGAACCCTTATGGTTACACAGATATTCTGACTGTTGGCTGTGCCGTGGGGGTGGGATGCTGTTTCGGCACTCCACTAGGAGGTACTGTACATCTTGCACCCTGCACGCCTCTCCCATACAACCAGAATCCATGAGCGTAACTCTGTACTGAATCAGAAGCAAGTTTACTATACTAATACTGTACTACAGCTATAGTATGCCATATTACGAGTATACACCATTCCATATATACACCCCTCTTCACTTTCTCTCACAGAGCCAATAGGATTAGATATAGGTATAAACACCATAGCGGCTTCTTTGGGGGAACATCAGTCAATCCTTTGAGTCTCAGACCTGTGAAAGTGGGCATGCACACAAAATAATTAATTAAAAAATTTATTTCAATGGAGTTAATACAACATCTCAGAGCTATTTTGCGCTCCTCTCTTTAACCTTGGCTCTTTACCTCCCATTGCCACTCTCAGGCCTTCTGCATAGAAAGGAAAAATAGAGCCATGACATATATTTAGTCCTCAGACAATGTCTTTGCATCCTCGCCTTTTGTTCAACTCTTTTCATCTTGCCCAAAGTAATGTTTCTGATGAGCTCTGATGTTTATTTTATCGCACCACATGCTGATTATGCCCCTGTGTGTATTTGTGTGTGTGTGTATGTGTGTTTTTGTCTGTGTGTGTGTGTGTGTGTGTGTGTGTGTGTGCGTGCATGTGAGTGTGTAGGCTACATGCGTGCACATGTGTGTATCTGTGTGTGTGAGTGTGTCTGTGCGTATGTGTGTTCGCTCCCTGTGGTTCTCCTGTTGTGTATAATTACACTCTTAGCTTCAAGTGTTTTTGGACTCATTCTGCTTATTTAACTCATTTCTCTCTCTGTCTCTCTGTCTCTCTCTTTTTCTCTCTCTCTTTCTCTCTCTCTCTCTTTCTGTCTCTCCCCCTCCCTCCCTATTTTTCACTCTTTCTCTCAATCTCCCCCTCGCTCCCCTTCTTTCTTTTTACACACTATCTATCCTCATTCTCCTCTCCTCTTCCTCTGTCCTTCCTCCTCTTTCTCCATCCCTCTCTCTCCCACCAGGGGTGTTGTTCAGTATTGAGGTCACGTCTACCTACTTTGCGGTGAGGAATTACTGGCGGGGGTATTTTGCAGCCACATTCAGCGCCTTCATATTCAGGGTGCTCTCTGTTTGGAACAAGGATGCTGGTGAGACCCAGAACATGGACAAATTTAACACTCACACACACACACACACACACACACACACACACACACACACGCACACACACGCACACACACAGTTGAAAAAGTAATGCTGATCTTGCATGTTATGGATAGTGGCTGGATATGACAGCTAAGTAATATGTGGTTCTTTAGATAAACCAGAAATGTTTTAAGTCATCACTCACAGTATATAAGTAATCCATCAGCACTATAGAAAGGATACTGAGCACAGCAATATAGAAAATATGAGGTGGCTGGGTGCTTGATGCCAAGAGAGTGAGATCAGAGCCTTATATAGTATTTTTATAGTTCTTTGAAATATGATTTGTTTTCTGTCTCTCAGTCACAATCACAGCTCTCTTCAAAACCAACTTCCGGATGGATTTCCCCTTTGACCTTCAAGAGCTGCCTGCATTTGCAATAATAGGGTGAGGATATGGTAAATGTGTGTGTGTGTGTGAGTGTGTGTGTGATTGTGTTCCTGTACTTCTATCTTATTGAGAACAAATGTGAGTTTTAAACCTTCAGAGTAGGGATATTTGCGAAGTGAGGTCATTTTGGTCAGTCCTTGTTAAAGGGGCTTAAAGGGTTAAGACTTGGTTTTAGGGTTAAGGTTAGAATTAGGATTAGGTTAAGGTTAGGCATTTAGTAGTGAGGGTTAAGGCTAGGGGATAGGGAATGAATGTCGTCAATGGGTGGTCCCCATTAGGATAGAAGTACAAGGGTGTGTGTGTGTGTGTGTGTGTGTGTGTGTGTGTGCGTATGTAGTGATTCGAGTCAAATCTTTAAGCGCCTCTCTCCTGCTGTAGGATCTCATGTGGGTTCCTCGGGGCGTTCTTCGTCTACCTGAACAGACAGGTGGTTCTCTTCATGAGAAGACCGACGGCACTCACGCGCTTCCTAACCAAGCAGTGAGATCCCGACACACACACACACACACACACACACACACACACACACACACACACGCACGCAAACACGACAGCGCGTTCACTGCCACCGTGGATTAATCTAGCACTCAGCTCTTAAACCACCGTGATTCTGGTAGCAGACGCTGTTCCCAGGAACTCAAACCATTTGCACATTCAAATCCAATTCCTCTTAATGTATCTCAGCTCCACTCTACAAAGTCATCAGTCTCACAACACTGGCCAGGACAGCAGCAAAGCCTTAACAACCTTACAGCCAGTCATTCACTCAATGGGGAGATTCACTTATCCTCTGAGACTCACCAGTCAGGGAACATTAGTCTCCACCATTAAGAGCGGCGAGCGGCAGCACCAGGAGAGCGGTACTATCAGTGTTGGTACACCCTCACACTGAGCCTCATTCATTTCTATTCCTAGCCTCAATTACCTACTCCTGTTCAGCAGTGTTGTGGGTTTGCGGGATAATAGGAAGAGCTTTCTGTTAATGATTGTGTGTGTATGTTTGTGTGTTTATCTGTGTGTGCCTCTTCATATGTGTGTGTCTGCGTGTGTGTGTGTGCGGCCAGTCGATTGATCTATCCAGGTGCAGTGACACTGATCATCGCCACCTTCACGTTTCCTCCTGGATTTGGCCAGTTTATGGCTGGAGAGGTTAGAAAACACTACAGACATTAGAGTCACTCTATATTCATATTCTCTGAGTTCGTTTTGATGTGCGTTCATTAATATTCATGGAATTTTGTAAAAATTGGATGTACAGTATGTGAAACCTGATATTACAATGTTGGTACATTCTCTCTGGCAGCTGATGCCCAGGGAGTGTATCAACTCCCTGTTTGATAATTTCACCTGGACCAAAATCTCAGGATCCCCCGCTCCGCCTGACCTGGGCCGCTCGTCCGCGTGGCTGCACCCCCGAGTCAGCGTCTTCGTCATCCTCCTCCTCTTCTTCATCATGAAGGTACAGCGTCTCTCCCTCTAGCTGGGAAAGTGTTGGTTTCAAATGTGTGTGAAGCACTTTTGAGATCGGCCTGGTTTGATGATAACCTTGATCCTAAGTTGATCCTAAGTTGATCCTGTTTTTATATTGTAGTTCTGGATGTCAGCGGTTTCCACCACGATGCCCATCCCCTCTGGTGCCTTTATGCCAGTGTTCATATTAGGTAAGAGGATTTTGTAATACACATGCAGTATCTCCTGCTGAGCTTCAGTTCAATTTGTCTTTACCAGCGCGCCTTATCTCTCTCTCCTCAAGGGGCTGCTTTTGGTCGCCTCGTAGGGGAGATCATGGCCACTCTTTTCCCAAATGGAATCCTGTTTGATGGGATAGTCTACCGCATTCTGCCGGGAGGTTACGCTGTCATTGGTCAGTGTCCTAACCTCGAGTCTGTACCCAGGGTTCCCACAGGCCTTGAAAATCCTTGGAAGTTTGCGGATTTGAGAAAAATAAAATAAGTCCTTAAACGTTTTTGAGAATAACTGATGGCCTTGGAAGTATTTGATTTTTTTTTTTAAATACAGCAGCCAAATTCATCAGTGTGCCTCAGCTCTCTGGATTTCTCTCCATTTTAGGATTGACACTTCACATCTTGAAGAAATTGATTGGTTTAGAATTAATGATTTCACCAGGATTTCTTGATTTGACAAGATCACGAGTAAAAAATCAGGTCTCTATGATATCTAATTTTGACTAATGTGATGTTTTAACCCAAAACATACAAATTTTGAGTCCTTGAATTTCACCAAACAAGACCTTGAAAGTCATTGAAAAATCCTTTTGATGAATTTGATGTCTAAGGATGTGTGGGAACCCTGTGTGCCATCTGTCTCTTTTCTCCACAGCTCACAAACCTAATTCACCTTTACTCAACATTATCATCATTACATACCTAATGCTTTATCCCTGCCACACACTTAATTTTCTCCCTGTTTCTTTGCCTGTGTCTTCCTCCTCTCCGGTCTCCCCCAGGTGCGGCAGCGATGACAGGAGCCGTCACACACACGGTTTCCACGGCAGTAATCTGCTTCGAGCTGACCGGGCAGATCTCCCACATCCTGCCCATGATGGTGGCAGTCATCCTGGCGAACATGGTGGCCCAGGGTCTGCAGCCTTCCCTCTATGACTCCATCATCCAGGTCAAGAAGCTGCCCTACCTGCCCGAGCTGGCCCTCGGACACATCAGGTAAGCACCTGAAGCTGTCTTGGCTCACGCAGACAGAACCTCATATTGTCTGTGTGTTAATATGCTAATAATATAGTGCCAGTATTCATATTTATTCCATACAGTACAGCTACCATTGCATGTCAGTGGTTAATTATTAAAATATTTCTCTACATCCCCAGCAAGTATAACATCTTTGTGGAGGACATCATGGTGCGCAAGGTGAAGTTCCTGTCTTCTCACTCCACCTATCGGGAACTGAACCACCTGCTAGAGACCACCACCCTCAAAACCATCCCTCTGGTCGACTCTAAAGGTAGGACGACCTACTTCCTTGGCAGAGGTTATACTGGCTCTGTTTTGCCCTACATAAGCTTATTATTAACTCTCCCTTCTCCCCAGAATCCATGATTCTTTTGGGCTCCATCGAGAGGACAGAGCTCCAAGCTGTCTCTGATTGGTGGCTCTCAGCAGAGAGGCGGGTCTTTGAAAAAGGTCAGAGTTCACCGGGCCAGGGCACCAAGGTCAGCTGGGAGTCCTTCACCTTTGTGGATGAGGAGGGAGGAGAGGAGAGCACAGACAAGGTGGAAAAAAAAAACACCCAGCCATAAGCTGGCTCACAGATGGATGTTATTTCTGAGTGGCTAGTTAATTAGTTCTATAATTTATTATGTAGTAACAAAGTATTCTTTGCCCCCAGACCACTCCAGTGCAGGATGAATGTAACGGGCCCGTCCCATCCCCCAAACCTCAGGAGCCCTCCACCAATCACACTGGCTCAGGTGACATGACATTTTCACTTCCAATAAAGACAGGTTTGGCAGTCAAATGTCAGTTCTTTTCACCTCTTACACGTGTTTCCATACCGTGTCCTCAGACAAGCGCAAGCTGCCGTCTGTCAGGCGGACCCTTCAGAGACTCTTCTCCTCCTCCTCTTCCTCAGGCCAGCCTGAAACTCAGGTAGGCCGCTGTCTCATATCCAAGATCAACCTTACATACTCTTTATTCTTTACTTTAACCCCAAAGCGCAAAGGATCAACACATCACACTGATCCGCTATCAAGTTGGCAGTGACAGCTGAGACAGGAGCATCATTCCACCAGGGCAGCTTAAGCCCCTCTCATTGGCAGAGAGCATGACATGATGCACGATACGGCAGTTATTCTGCAGCTGGAGCACTGGAGCTGACATATTCTGCAATGGGTGGTATCATAAAACCACCAGGGGGCACCTTGCTGTCATTTAGCACAACTGTATAGCTGATGAAACTGACTGACTCTGTCTTTCTGTCTGTCTGTCTCTGTATCTATCCCTGTCTCTCCCTGTTTGCCTTCCTCTCTTTCCATCTTTTCTCTCTCTCTCTCTCTCCTTCCCCAGGAGGCCACGCCTCCTCCATTGACCGACACCATGACACCAGAGGAGGTACTGTACCATATTGATTCAGTATCCACATAACCAACAATGAGACAATCAAACCATCCCTAATCAATAATTAGTAACTCTTTACGCTGTGAGTCCATCTCTCTCTGCCTCTCTGCCTTGTGATTGGCTGATGCAGATCAAAGCCTGGGAAGAGGTGGAGCTGGATAAACCAATCGATATGGAGCAGATACGCATAGATCCCTCCCCGTTTCAGCTGGTGGAAAGAACTTCTCTACACAAGGTGACAACGGCAACATGTGGCTGACTCAGTCATCACACTCAGAGGTCATGCACACTGCATTGATTATGCAATTATAAGTCATACACCAATTCATATTTCCGTAAAGAAGATTTTGAAAGAAGAGGACAAAGTACACTCTATGCTGTGATTCATGCTATGCTGTGATGCAAGATGATTCATTTTTCACTTGCAGAGAAATTGTGCGTGAGGAACAGGGCATTTTTAAATCAGTCATGGTTAGGTGTAATTATGTGGCAGCTATGCAAGCACAGTAGTGTCACAGTACAATGCATTTAACACTGACTGGAACATACACAATTTCTCCCTCTCTCTCTCTCTCTCTCTCTCAATTCAATTCAATTCAATTCAAGGTGCTTTATTGGCATGACAGTTCACAAACAAACAATATTGCCAAAGCATGTAACAACCCTCTCTCTCTCTCTCTCTCTCTCTCCCTCAGACCCACACTCTGTTCTCTTTGCTGGGTCTCAGTCATGCCTATGTCACCAGTATTGGAAAGCTGGTGGGTGTCGTGGCGCTGAAAGAGGTGAGGTCACTTGTTTTTTTCCCTTATTTTCCTCTCCTCTTCTCTATCTGCATCTCTTTGTCACCTTTCTCAGCTTGATCTTGAAATGTGGCATGACAGGGAGCTGTGATGATCTCACAGCGTGGGCCGCAGTTCTGCACGTCCGTCAGGGTGTGCATCATGCTTTATGCCGTGATTCATGCGGTTGTGCCATTAACGGCCCTCACAACTCATCTCCCTTGATGTTCCCTTTAATAATCCTGCGCTGTCCCTTTAACGCACCTTCAATTCCTTATAGCTCTTATAGAATTCCCTATCTCTCTCTCTCCTCCAACAGTTGCAGAAGGCTATAGAGGGCTCAACTCGCAGCGGGGTGAGGCTGCGTCCCCCTCTGGCCAGCTTCAGAGATGCCAGCCGGAAAACCAAGAAGCACCAGCCTCCCCCGTCCACCCCCTCCTCCCCCACCCGGGACAGGGAGCTGTGGGGGGAAGGGAGCAGGAGGGAAGGGGAGTTGGTGAGGAAGGAGTCCAAGGAGGATTCCCGAGGGAAGGCGGCCTCCTCCCCCAGAGGAGCTCCCGGCTGTGACTCTGCCCCCCCCTCCCCCAGCGGTGCGGAGAGCACCGGCGACAGCACCGACACCGACACCGCCACACGAGGAGCTGAAGGCCCTCCACAGGAGCCGGAGTCCCCCTCCACCTCCTCCCCTACCTCGCCTTCGCCTCCCGCCGCCTCCGTGTCGCCCTCCACCCCCGTCCTCACGCTGTCTTCCCTCCAGGAGGAGCGGGAGAGTGAGGAGTCAGACGAGCCCATTTAGGACGACTGGGGTTTTAAGAGGAAAGACTTTTACCCTCTTTTGATTTCACTCCTTTCGCCCGGTGACGGCACAGCTAGGTGCTTCCTGGGTGGAGGGGTGCCGCTTGGGCCCATCTGCAGCCCTCACAGACATTCAGCTTTCAGTGAGCAGGACGAGCCGCTGCGCACAACGCTCCTGAAGCTTGTAGTGCAGAAGGATTTTTTTTTTCTACTCTTACAACAGCCTCATTTTTTTCACTCTCAATTTCTCAGGTGCCTTCCTGTGTCTTTTGAACTGCAGACAGACGGATAAACATGTCCAACCCTACATATCAGTGCTGTTCAATGTCCATCCATATCTTGGAAATGTTGAATGTCTGGAAATATATGTAGCTGTACATTATATGTATCAATGTCTGTTAATTTCATCAAGTGCCTTCAAGGCAAAGTAACGGTGACAGCAATGAATTGTTTGATAAAGACATAATATTGATGAAGACTTAATTAATTTGACCTAGGTCATGCTGATCATGCATTTTAAGTTTACTGATTGAGATCAATTTGAAATTATAACTATGACATTTATCATATATTTGCTGTATAGTAAATATTCAAATCACTCATAACAATCTGTAATTTTTAAAAATAATAAATATTTCAATTTGTCCACTGTCCAATTTTAATTTAATACAGTAAAGATGATCGTAACTATATAACAGAACACCTTTGAATAAAATTATTCATATCACCATATCAGAGATAGGCGGTTTGCTCCAGCTTGATAGCAGTCAAACTTTAAAAGAGGCAATCTTCCTGAAGCAGGAACATATAAACACTTTGTGCTGGGAACATCAACAGTGTATTTTAGGCTCCGATTCCTATGTGAGCTTGGAGAAATAAGCACTGATCCCAATGGGGGAGGCTTTTCTCTGAGAATTTATTTGACATTAACATTCTCCTGGCATAAAAATGCCTGACAATGATGGGACAGGAAGGTTTTTGGAGAAACATAACAGGCTGGATTGCACTGCTGCCAGTTTGTGCTGTAGCCAGTTCCTTGGTGATTGCCATGTTTGGTCTGACAACCACAAATGAGTTGGCCGGAGACTCCGGCTGCCACCAGACACGGCTAAAGACATATCGCATGTGTTAAGGGCTCTAGAGGAAAAGGGGTGAATATGTGAGAATTTAATTATTTACGCTCTGAAAAGATATCCAGACATAGGCACAAGATATTCCATTTGTTGGTTTGTTTATTTGCTCTTTCTCCACTGGAGGCAAAGAAGAGAGGAAGAAAGGTAAAGGACCAGAGGGGTGTAGGAGGTTCTGTCGTGCAGGAAAAAGAGGGGAAAGGAAGAGAAAGAGGAAGAAACAGAGAGAGAAACAGTTGTTGACAGAAGAAGAGAGAGGGGAACCATGTGGAAGAACCATCCTGTGACAACCTTCCAACAAGCATGCATAGGTATGAGTGTTACGAGTGTTCACTGGTATCGCCAGTTACACTACCTCATTTCAAACAAATTAAATAGATCCAATTTTATACAGTTTTACACAAGCCATCCAATTTTATACAGTGTTTCATATAGTATTTACTTTAGACTCTGTGCCACACATTTCCAATTTATCATATAGTTATGTTACATGTCTGATTGCCTCAAATCCCCTTTGGTCGATGTGTAAGATTCTTCAGGCATTTTTTTTTTTTTTTTTTTTTCAGGCAGTGATTCTTCCAACAAGACAGCAGACAACTACTGTACACTGACAGACAGACATACAGACAGACACAAATATACAGAACAGATACAAAGAGATAGAAAGAGAGAAAAAGAGAAACAGAGGGAGAAAGGCAGAAGACCAGAAGCAGATTGAGCGTCATGCCTGCAGACAAGTTGACTCTTGAAAGATGGCAGTAGACTTATACAAAAGAGGAACTCAACTGGAAATCAGTCAATCAACAAAGACATGATCAGTAAAACCGTAACATCCACAGAAATATATTTGGCTTCTTGTTATTAGTTTATTCATTCATTGAGATCTTGATCATCAAAAAAGCAATAAAATGACCCGAATTGAAGCAGTGTCTTTCCTGGTTCCATCAAGTCCATGTGTGTTTTCTCTCCACACACATCTCTCTTTTAAGCAAACAGTAGTTGAGGCAATCTCAGAATTATATGCCCAAATCAGCCAAATAAGCATAGCAGTTGTTACCACCAACAATGGTAAAGTGATAGTCTTGCCACAACATCACATTTTGACTCCAACAACTCATAAAGTTAACAAGAGAAAGATACTGCTCCCAAAAGGGCTGGTACCTACATTAAATTATAGACTCTGTACAAGCTGTCATGTTATTCCTCCCCACCAAATAATTGTTCAATAAATAAATGAACATGTGCCATTGTGTAAAGACATCCTGTTTGCAGTTTTGAGCCCTCTGACCTTGTTGTTGCGATCTGCCAGACTAACGGTGAGGTGCAACAGCAGCCCAAAGAAGAATGGTAACAATTCAGGAGGGATTCAGTTCCCAGTACTTTAAGTGACAATATGAAAATAAAATGATGATGGATCTTGTATGAATGGTAGCTGCCGAGCTATCCGTCTCTAGTCTCTTAACAAGTTGTCAAAATATCCTCACATAGTGATGCTGTGGAAGAGCCAGGGTGTCTGTCTGGGTGTAAAGGTGCTCAAAACCCGACCAAAACAAGACTGCTTTACAGCCATGGCACACATTCTCACTTATACTGGAGGGGATTTCAACAATTCAGTAGAAAAATAAACATTGTCCCAACATTGCATAAAGAAGCGATCAGTAAATAAATTCATTCAAGTCAATAAACCTTTTTTTTTTTTTTTTTTTACCTTAAAAGTTTCTCACACAATCATCAGAGTGAGCGGAGAAGGTGTTCTCCAACAGAGAAAGATGAAAATAGCTGTTTTTGTTGAAGTAAGTTCATCAGTGAGTCATGCACAGACAGTTCCTCTTCATCGTCTCCGTTTTGCTCTAACTCTCCTCCACTGGAAAACACACATTCTTCCCCAGGAAACACATGCTTACTCAAACATCATTATAATCACTATCACACTCCAGGCAGCTGCATCACAGTAATCACGATGAGCAGGAAGACACCGATCTATTCGGTTCTAGTGTTCAGTTCTACTCTTCTGTTCTATTCTATTCCCTGATTGACTGATTGAACGGCACGCGGGGTGTAATTTCCCCGTGAGCCCCGGCCAATGAGTTACTTTGTTTCCCACTGATGGATTCTCTCCTTACAACCCGATACCTCCTAGTTTGAGTGATCGCTCTATTTACAACATAAACATTCCTCTATCTGTTCTCTATTTGCCATTGCGTGGTAGTAGACATCAAATAAAAATGCAGGCCTAATTTGCGAGCTTGAGCGCAATCCCAAAGCAAAGTGGGACTGAGAGGTGTAGAAAAATAAACAAATCATACTGTACTAGAACAGTTGTGACTGTGAGAGAGGCGATTTATATACTCAGACTATTTACATCTATATATGACAGAGCTGCCACTAGTCTGTTGGGAGGCCAGTGTCTTGCCTGTCTATTGCTGGTTACAATTTAGATATTTATGTCTGTGTGTGTGTGTGTGTGTGTGTGTGTATGTGTAGTGGTGGTCTAGGTGAGCCAGCAGTGAATCTGTACTCATTTTCAACAGCTCCCTCCTCCATGTTTGAAAGAACCCCTTGTTTATCTTTGTATGTTAAGAAAACCGTTTGATACTGTCCCATGTGTAGCATGAGGAGACATCAAAACAACGCTCTGCTTGAAAACAGCCTCAGATCATGTACTGCAATCTGTCTTCCAGTACATTCCATAGTGGTTATCATCCTCAATTTATCACAACTACTATATGATAAAGCAGCTGAGGGTTCACGTTGTTAAGTGGCTCGGTTTTGGTTGTCGGTGGTGCTAAAAGCTTTCAGAATGGGAACCGGGTAACTTGAACAGTCCAAAGGCAACCTCTGATCTGTTGGATTGCATCAGTGCAAAGAGATTCGCTTATACAGCTCTGTCTTCTCCGTCATTCACGCCGTGAAACAGACTTGCCAGTCAAGCCCACCGCAGGCCCACCGCGGCCCAGCCCAGGATACTATGGTTCAGTGCAAAGTCTATACAGTGCTGTATAGTACAGGTACTCCATAGTACTCTGAAGAAACATGCATACAGAAAGACAGAGTAGGAAGCATACTATCTTACAGTACAATCCTTATCTGTGCAGTGCTGTGTGTGTGCAGTCAACAGGACGGGCTTGTCCCTGGTTTGTGCCTTGGGCATCCCGGTGCCACAGCATCATAGAATAATGTATCTTAGAGGGTTAAACTGCATTTCACTGAAATGCTGATATTTCCGTGTCTCAGGTTCAGTAAGTCTGGTATGATCTGGTCTTGCGTCGCATCATGAGAGTATCTTTGTTCGAGCCTACCTTAATTACTTTTATTATGTGAAATCTTTTGGGTTGCCATTGTGAAGACTGTATTAAAGTATACTGTGTGAGTGATGCTGCTCTTCAATGTAAGGGGGAAATTAATTTGATTAAGCACTATCTAATATGTTGAGTAATAGCTGTAAACAGAGTAGTTCTCCCATTGGAAAACTGATTTGTTATATCTTATCATACACTTATACATAGATTTTTGTCTTGTTCTTTTTTGCTTTATTAGAAAATTATTGTTATCATTATAATGTTTTCTTATGATAGATTTTCATTATCATTATAAGACAATGACAGGGTCGAGTTGCTTGTCTTCGTAAAAAGCATGCATGTTTCCATTCCCCTCCTCTTGATCTCCATGTGGTTTCATTTCCCTGATGCAAATGTCACGGTCAGTTGGTGCTCCTCCTCCTCGTTCCCGCCCTTTCTTCCGTTTCTCCATCCTCACTCCATTCCTCTCCTCCTTTACCTTTGGGATGTAAGGCTTACAAAGAAATGGGTGTCCTCAGTTGCATCAGCTCGTGTCTCATTGTGAGTCCGCTTCCAAATCTCCCTCCATTTCTCACCAGTCTCAAGAATTCATCTCGCAACCAAAAAATTGTGTCGTTGATACCTGAAAAGGAACAGATTAATAGATATATATTGTATTATTATGCTCATTCCTTCCTGACTCCGTGGTCAGTCTGTAAAGAGTCTCATGACAGCCGGGTACTCAGTTGGTTGCCATGGAAGCCGCTGACCCCCCCTGCTCCTCCTCTTCCTTCTCCTGTAGTGTCTGAACAAAGCCGGAAGTGACGTCTGAGGCCTTCCGCTCTGTGATTGGCTCCGCCGGCGGTTGCCCCGGACTACTGCCGCCGGAGGCATCCCCTTGTTGTGTGGGCGGAGTCAACGTGGCTGACTCTGGCTCCATGCACAGCGTCAACTCGTCCTCCTGATCGGGACAGACGGGGCGTAACACACACACACACACACACAGCAGGTTCAGTCAACTTCTGTTACATAGCTGTTTAGAAATAGCTTTACACCACAAATTGATAATTTCGCCATCTAAACATATTAAGGTACTTCCGATAACCATGCCACCTGTGTTTACCTCACCTTGATCTCCTCCTCTTCCTCCTGCTGCTCCAGTAGCGGGGAGTGTTCTGTTCCCACCATCTCATCTCCAGAGGAAATACCAAGGCTCGGCTCCACCACTGCTGCCACACCCATATAGCCACCAGCCTCCGCCTGATAGGCCTCCGTCTGCCCTGCATTCCACAGGTCAACCAATGGTGGGTGAGTGGGATGGACCAGGCTGTGGATGGTGCTGTTGGGCGTGGCTTGCAAAGAGTGGTTGGCACTGTGCAGCCTGTGCTCCAGGGACTAGAAAGAGAAGGATGAGACCGTGACGAGTTAGACTGAGAGCTGGAGTGTGTGGAGATCTGTCACTCATTACCTGTTCTCCAGCTCGACTCTATCTTCCGTGACACACTGCCATATAAGAGGTCACACAACACCAAGCAATATTTATCAAAATACGCAAAGCCTGGTGTCGGCTGCCAAGAAAATATTTCATGAAAGCAATACAATATGTGCCACTCGCTGACTATGCCATTGATCAATACTGCTTTCCTGTGTACACAGGAGGTGACAAGGTAGCTCTTTTTGATGTAGCTATGAGATCGAGGCTATCATTCTATCCTGGCTGCAACTTGTAGTGTTAAACCTGTAACAGATGTTTTTTTGATCTATCTGAAAGAATATATTATACAGATTGATTTGACACAATCTCTCTACTCCAAACTTCTGATTTGACGCACCCTCCTGATTCTGAATAAGTGCACTCACACTTTTAAGGTGCTCAGGGGGCATGAATTATTGACATGAGTGGTTTAGAGCAAGTAAATATACACACACTCTCACACCCAATCTCAATGCCATCTAGCGTCTCATTGTGGCTAATCCTGTGCGTACATCCTCACAGATGCACAGTCGCACCCACAGACACACAGAGCCCGGCTCTCACTGAGCGGCTCTGTCCTGAGCACCTGCTCAGCCTGCATGCAGTCACCTGTTGTTGCTGATACTGCAGGAGCTGCTGTTGCTGGTAGTGCTGGATTTGTTGGATCTGCTGCAGCTGTTGTAGCTGACTTTGCTGTTGCAGGTTGTACTGCTGCTGCTGTTGCTGCTGCTGCGACAGGTAGTGAGCTGCCGCCTGCCCGTCGTACCCCTCAGTCCCAGCCATGACATAGGAGCCAGCGGGGGGAGACGCCACACCGGAGAGCTCGTTGTTGATTGGCTCCCATGCATCAGAGGAGGAGAGGCAGTAGAGGCCCTGGGAGACGTACGTGTGAGGCCACACCTCTGCTGAGGAGTGGTGCAATATCTGATCTGGAAAAGATGAAAAACACGGCAGCTGTTGTTAGTGCTCATCAGGTTGGTAAGGTTGATAGTAAAAGTAAGAAGGTATGATCGCGGTCATATTTCAATAGCAAGAAACAAAATAGACTGAAAAAGTACCTCAGGAAATCTTGATACTAAGCTCATATTCCCATGGTTTGCTATTCCAGAACAAGTTCCTTTATCACTTAACCTGGGATTTTGCTTGAACTAAATCCAGACAAAACAGTGTTGCTCTGGCAATACATTAAGGATTTAGTTGAGCTTATACAGCTTAGATCTGTCTAAGATCTAGCATCTAATGACCAATAACTCTAGTCTATGACAATGATGATATGAGTTTAAGGAGTAAATTATACCTTTATTTGCATTGGGGTCATCTGGTTTCAACTGTCATCATATAGTGGGAAAAATATCACCTTCTAACCATTAGAAAGAGTAAACGTTTGAGGTATAGCAGACTTTTTATGCAGTGGAGGCAAATAAATGAGGTGTAAATTAGTTTATATTTTGGCTTTGCTCTGGCCTGTCGAGCAGAGGAGGTCGGGGTTAACATGGGGTTAAATCAAAACTCCCAGCAGACACCAGCATAACAAGTTGCTGAATATGTGATCTGACAGAAACTCTTCAAGATGTACTGGATACAGCTGTGTACAAGGTCTGACAACTTCATACTGGCACACCTTACACTAGCGATTCATCACTTGTGTCAAACATTATAATGCAGACACAGCCGTGATTTGTGCTGCTCCCTCTTACTCTCAAGAGAACGGCATAAATTGGGCCCAAGAGTAAACACAGCCAAGCATTTTCGCCCTGTGCTAAAAGTTTATTTGACTTAAAAATGATGAGATAATTTGACGCAAATTCTTTAATGAAGCATCATACCCTTAAGGAGATTTCTTATCTCGCAACAACAAAGCACAATGCAGGACTCATTATAGTTTCACTTGTCTGTACCTCCATGAGGAGGAGGAACAGTTTGTATGGACAACAGTAATGTGGAATAATGACTGAATTTACTATTTATACAGATGCAATCCCTGGGTTTACCTTCCAACAGGCCTTGTTGGAAAATGTGAAATGAATACTCAGTTAACCCTCCAGCTGAGGAGAGGAGATGGAATAAGATGTTCTCATTACTAAGCAAAATGACACATGCAATACTCTCCAGCTTGCCCTGCTTATTTATGCCTACTCTAATACTAATGCTTGACACAGCTGTTGTTTAATGGTTTTAATGGTAGCTGGCCATGTATTCCATTATTACTACTCTTTATCACTTACAATGCATCTCCTTATAGTCTGCTGTTAATTCAATTTCAATACCATTAAGCCTTTGTTTGCCTTCACGTTTATGAGACTCTCCTCTCCTTTACCTCGGCTGGTGATGCTCTCCTGGTTGACCTCGCTGAGATGGGCCACACTGCCCTGGTTTGACCCCGACCGCAGGCTTTCTCCGTCCATGGACGTCCAGGCCAGGAGCGTTGCCTCAGAGATAGCAAACTGCTGCAGGATACCTGAGGTCAGAATTCAAAGGACAAGTCAGAATCATTGTCAGGACTTGCATCATGCTTAATTGGTTGGATAACTGGCATCATTCCCAGCAAGCGAGATGACCAGCAGATAATTTTGCTGATGATGTTAACAGGCCCTGTGGAGCGCCTGGCCTCGACTGTGCGGCTCCCTGACCTGCGGTAAAGCGGGCCTCCTTCTCTCCGTCGCTCAGGTCACTGTAGGCGTCGTTCTCCAGCCGCCGCTCCTTTTCCCGCTCCTGGGTGGTGATGCGGGACTGGGGAACGCCCCCCGCACCCACCGTCTGCATACCCCAGTTCTGCCATTCGATCATGTGAGCTACGCGGCCCTGGGCCATGGCTGTGGGCTTTGTCACCCTTTCCTTCATGGAACGGCTCACCCCTAGGGTGGACAGAGGAGAGGACGGAGTGAGTGAGGTTGATAAAAGGAAAGAAGAGCGGTGTGGCATTAGGGAAAGGAGGCGGAGAAGGAATGGGAGGGGGAAGGATTTGATTTAAGGAAATGAAAGATGAGAGGGTGACAGAGAGGTGATTCAGAAGAGTTGAGGGATATAGAATTTGACAAGGAGAGAGGAGGAAGAGAGTCGACCATCAGGCATGTTGTTAGGAGATCAAGTGGTGGGAATCCAGAGTAGATGAATAGAAAGAAAGTGGGAGGACAGAAACAAGATAGGTGTGTTAATGTCAAGTGTGTAGAGCTGTCTGGTCGTGCCAGTATTCACAGAGCTGTGAAGGCCGGTGTAAATATGGGTATCCAGTAGGGTGAGACTGATATATCGGTTTGGCAATATATCAGAGCAATATTGGCCTTTTATTAGAAACTGGGTACAGGCCAGTCAGTGTTGTCCACCTCAAACATGATGGATATGATGCTTGTTTGTTTGATTACATATTTATTGTATAATTGAACAATACTACACTGGTTGTCTATGGGAGGTTCTTGACCGTAATTTATTCTAATGCATGAATGCATGAATATATATATTATTATTATCATTATTATTATTATTGTTATTAGTAGTAGTAGTAGTAGTAGTAGTAGTAGCAGTATTTCCTGGGTTTCAATGGAGAGTTTAATGTACCATTGTTACCACTGTTTCAGATGCTAAGAAAAACATTCTGGGGAAAACACTGAATAAACTTTGAAGAATTGTTGTTTTTTATTTTCTTGGCATGTAAACGGTCAAATTTAAAGATATCGCACATCGCCACGCCAGCGTCAGTACTAAAATACCAAAAACGCATATCGGTCGACTGGTACTGTTCAGATGGCTGTAGCTAAATGAGGGGCCTCATGAACATGGCTTACGAGAATAGTTAAATGACAAGGGTTGTGGAGGTGACACACATGTATTTAATGAGAATGAGGCATTGCCTGTACAGGCTACAGGGAAGAGGGGAGGGGACGGATATGTCTAGTCTGGGAAAGGTGCATCATGGGATAGAATAGGTTAATTGGGGTGAGGTGGCTGTGTGGCATGAGTAATGAGAGGTTGGCTTGTTGACATGATAGCTTTCACACCTCTGCTAAGCTGCGCTGGGTAAGCAGAAAACTGCGCTCTTTCTCCTTGCTGCCTCACTGAGAACTTAACTCATGCAGACACTGCAGAATATACTTTTTTTAAAGAAAAAAATAATTTCCTGCTATGAAGCTGATACTGGCTGATATTTGCATAATGGCTTTGCTCCATATTTCGTGTGACCAAGACATGATGGCACTAATACATAAATCCCTGGTTATTTGATTCTCTCTGATGGTGGTGTATGGAGATGAAGTTTATGAATAAATTATAGGAATACATTATAGGACAAATCAGTACTACATCGCACAGTGCGACAACTGCACTCCATAGCACTGCACTGCAATTTCACTGCACTCAAATAAACTGCGCTGCACACAACAGCTGTTTAAAAGCTAAAACACTGCTCTAAAAAAAAAGCCCTTCACTGCGCTGCATTGAACTCCGTTTACACAGCACATTACACGGTTCAACACATCCATACTAATACTGTAATCAGAAGTGACAGGACACTCAGGACACACAAAGGCTAATTTGACGCTGTTTCACAATCACTTTAACAAATAAAACTACAACTCCCACTCACCACTCACCTTTTCTTAAAGCAACAAGCTGTATGATGATGCACTGTGGGTAGTGTGTTTCTCAGGTTTGTGATTGGATTCATTGCTATTCCATCAATGACTCATGGGCAGCCATTGACGAATGCTATCGCAGTGTGGAGAGGAAGTGAAACAGGGGAACCCATTCGGGTACCATGCTGACTCCAGCGCCCGCTGAGGCAGGAGCCAACATGGGGTCAGTTTACCAGTTACAGCACAAACACACACCTGACACACCTGTCAGAGACGACTTAGCCAGAGCCCCGATCCCATAGGCATTAGAGTTCCTCTTCAGCCGAGGCAGGATTGACGTGGTGTCTTCCATAGACAGCTAGAGGGAGAGAAGACAGAGGAATGGAGGAGGGAAAAAGTGTGGAGAAAAGGATAGTATGGGAGGTGCGCCAGGGCACACAAAGACATCGAGACAGTGTGTGTTAGAGAGGGGTGAGTGGAAAGGAGAAGTGATGTAGATGTTGGGTTAATACACTTGTTATGTGATAAGAGAAGGAAAAAAACACTGAAAGAAGCTCCAAAAATCTACATCTCCCAAAACCTGCTTCCAGATTACTGCGTAGTTTTTGATCCGCACCAATAAGAGACATTAACTGATTCTGATTCTGCTCACTACCGTGCACCACTACTATAACCGAAAGAGATCGACTGTAAAGTTGAGGTGGGGGATGTGAGGGGGAGAAGAGCTGATTACCAAAGGGTGGGTTAAATCAAAACAGGTGAAAGAAACAAATAGATAGACAAAGAAAAGTAGTAGATGAAGGAATGATGTCACAACACTTACATTGATTCCTTCCCATGAAAATTCTGAACGTCCATGCTGAGGAAGAAAAATAGGAGGAGAGAGGGATGGGGAAAGAAGGAGCGGGAAAGAGTAAGAGAGTGGGGAACGATAGAGAGAACATTGACGTGCATGGGGGAAAATGGGAGAGGACAGGGAGAGGAGGGAGGTAAAGAGAGATTGTGACAGAAGGAGATTGCACATCGGACATGCAGAGGAAAAGAAAGGAATAGGAGGAGGAGGGAGAAAGAGGAGAGACAGATACATAGGATTTTCCAGGAACGAGGAAGACAAGAGTCAAGGGCCAGAATGACAGGGAGGAGGGAGGGGTTGAAACAGGGATCAGTTTATATTTGCTTAGTTATGTATAGCAGAGTGAATATGCTATGGATGAATGAGTCTGGTTCCTCTCCTCTCTGGTTACATCTGCTGCCAGAAACACTATAAGCCAGTGGAAAAGTGTGTGCGTGTGTGTGTGTGTGTGTGTGTGTGAGAGAGAGAGCGAGAGAGAGAGAGAGAAAGAGAGAGAGAAAGAAAGATGTCAGTGCTGTTTAGAACAGTATCTGATGCTACAGACAGACAGGGGACTGAGGCTAACAGGAGGAAGGGGAGTGGTGCGTATGTGTGTGTGTATGCGCGTATGCGTGTATGCGTGTGTGTGTGTGCATGTGTCTGTGTGTGTGTGTGTGTGTGTGTGCGTGTAAAGGTGGATGCTGGGGACAGAGGAGATAAGCAGCAACCTCTGTCACACCATTTCTCTCTATCAGCTGGATTGACACTAACTAGAGCAGGGACACACTGGTGGGCTACTGGCTGTGCTGAAACATTCTCACCTAACAGATACACAGGCAGGGCTAAGCAAAAATAGATGAATAAATCAATTAAAGTGGAAAAAACACTCCCTCGCAGAGATTCACACTTGTCCCCCGCATGTAGATTCCCTTCCACATATCCACTCCAACCATGTATTTTTTAATTTCTTTTAGAACTGTAAGCCTTTAACTGGTATTTCTGCCAGCCTGTCATGATGCTAGCCACGTCAGCTTTTTACATATTTGGGTTTCTGCAATGTCAACAGACTGTAAAATGAAAAGTACAGATCATTTAATGCTAGGCGTAATGAGAAAGCAACTACCATGGTAGCAACTACTATCTCCATCAACTATGCCCAGCATGGACCCAGATGGCTCATGTGTATCTGTATCAGCCTCTTCTCGTCCTTTTCTTCACTCCTCTTTCTTGTAATTCTATTATTCACTCCCTCTCCCTCTCCCTCTCCCTCTCTCTCTCTCTCTCTCTCTCTCTCTGTCTGTCTGCCCGTCCCTCCCTACCAGTGGGTTTGATGAGAGATTTACCACACTAGAGTGGTGGAGCTGGAGCCCCTTGAAGCAGCTTTTCCAATATCCCCTCCAGTAGCCCCGACAACACTGATGTGTGTAGCTGTTTTCCCCCGTAGCAACGAAGGGCATACCAGGGCACACTGCATAAATAAATGATGCATTCAGTCCACAGTGCATTTGGTGGAGTTCTCTACATTTTAGCCCAAAATGGTTCCCTCTCCTGTGTCCTGTCCCAGAGGGATCAGTTTAGAGCTAGGGATCAGTATAGCAGCAGTGAGAGGGGAGAGAACCTGAGAAGATAAGAGAGGAGAGGAGAGAGGAGAGGAGAGGAGAGGAGAGGAGAGGAGAGGAGAGGAGAGGAGAGGAGAGGAGAGGAGAGGAGAGGAGAGGAGAGGAGAGGAGAGGAGCGGAGCGGAGAGGAGGATACAGGGATGGTGTGAGAGAAGTTGGAGAGGGGGAGTGATGCCTCTACTGTTTTACTTCGGTCCGGCACTGAGCAGTGACTCTGTCAGACAGACATCAAGCAGCAGACGTCGTGGCAACAGCAACGAGCCAACCGAACCAGCGATTGGTCATTCTTCCAGCTACGCCCCGCCATCTTGAGTGTAGTGGAAGTTTAGCGACTGACATTGACGTGATGTATGCTACTTCGCTACTCTACGAGCATAAGCGCTGGCACTTTGCAGGGAGCTAGTTGAGGTAAGCTGCTGCAATAGCAGTGGCTCATCAAGTAGCTGCCTGTGAAACTGGTTTTACATTGGCAGCCATGTTGGTTCCTCCAGTGGAGTGGCAAGCATTCCACTGTTGGAGCCTTTAGGGGTCAAAACGGGGGCGTGCCACAGTGATGGCTGAAGACACTGATTTCAGACTTACCTGCTCCCCATCCTTCTGGACTGGCACGCCATCTGCCGCTGAGAGAGAGAGAGAGAGAGAGAGAGAGGAATAGTAATTTTAATCATTTGCATATAACTCAACTCTGTGGCAAACCACAAATCTCAAATCAAATCACAGAAACACCTTGGCCCACTAACCACAATATCCTCTCTAAAATGACTCCAGTCTACATATAACTGATATCTACAAACACTTTATAAATGAACTATGAAGAATCGGTTGCAAATCATCCACAAAGCCATTGCATACATGTGAGGTAGGGTGGAGAGCACCTGAAATACACTCTGTTGGATAAATGAATATTATTATCCCTCCTCTTTCCTGGCTGTCCAAATCCTAATTAAAACATTGGTTTAATTAGAGAGACTGCGCTCGTAATGGAGTTTAAATACAGCACCGGTCTCTAGGTGCCTGCTCTCGGTATCAGAGGGTCTGTGCTCTCAGTGTGTAACTCTCAGGGGGGTTCGCTCCTGTATCAGCACTGTGTGTGAGTGTGTGTGTGTGTGTGCGTGTGCACATGTGTTGCTGAGCCCATCAGGTTTAGGCGGCTGCAATTGGCTGATGATGAGCTATTCCTCTGGAGCAGTGAGAAACACACAGAGTTGTTGCCTCTCTGAATGTCCAGCGATGTCTCTGACCCACTGACCCAGTGATTCAGAAACATCAGCTCCACTCTGTCTCTGTTGGGCTCTCAAATATTACCCTTCCCTCTGAACTCCATCCAGTCGCATCAGATCACTGCAAGGGGGGGGAGACAAGGGACGGGTTTCATTCCAGAAATTGGCCCCTTTTAACCTTTTACTTACCCAGGAATGGGTTTGCTGAGCACAACTCACCACCATCCTGCTTCACATTCATACAGTTACATACATTCGCACCTGGGAGCTTCTCAGTACAACAGTCTTCTTTTGGCAGCCGCTGAGGAACTCATACAGGAGCAAATGAGGGTTAAAGGAAAGTTCCACCCTCAAATACACTCTTACGCTGTTATAAATCATCAATCTGTGATGTTTAATGCATCCCAGGAGTTATTTTGTGATGTCGTAATTTACCTTTTTGTATACCCACTTTCCCTCAACCTGCCTCGTCCACTTCTTCTTCAGATATCTCTTCTCATTTCCTACGTTTCCCAGAATGCCTTTCTACAACCTCCAGAGAAGGGAACTTGTTGCTTTTAGCTGTGGGTTGTCTGAGCTTGATATTGGATATTCATATTTTCTTGTAAACTTGTAAAGCAAACACATAAAAGCACATTAATCAATATATTTGTACTGGAAGAGGAAGAATAATTTGCAACCATTTTTCTCCTCAATATTTGAGAAAATATATTTCTTACGAGACCTAGTTCATATGGGAAATGAGCAACTGAAATTTGAATGTGCTTCTAAGAAAAACATCTCAAATACTGAAACCAGTGGTTGTAAATTATTCTTCCTCTTCCAACAGTAATCACAAATATATTCATCAGTGTGGTTTTACTTATTTACTTTACAAGTTATTGAAAGGTGAAAAAGCGAATATCCACCGAATATCCAATATCTAATATCAAGCTCACTTCAGTCCAGTTTTAGGTGGAGAAAGCAATAGCGATGCCGCTGGCTGTTTTTTCCAGTCAAGAAAAAGTGAGAGTCACGACCCTTACGCAAAACACACAATGTCTTGTGGCAGTATTGCATTATGGTCTATTGAGGTTGTCAGTGGAGAAATTTGTATCTCTGCCTCTTCTACGATGGATTTCTCCATACTTGGGATTGTTGAACATTGGTGCAAAATACAAAGAAACCCTCGCTGTGTGATTCTGAGGGACTGACACCCAAATCTGACTTCTACTGTTGATGTTTTAGACTGTTGACATTTTTTCTCCTGTGAAACTCAATTATAGCTGTGCTGGAAATATCTCGATATCTTCTCCGCAAGAAAAAGAAAAATAGACCACCAAACAACAAAATGGACTCAGGAATGCACAGTACATCATCAATAGCCGTTTTTTAAACCGTGTTAAAGTGTTTTAGGGTGGATTTTTCCTTTAAGCCCCATGTTCAAGGGCGCCTCAACTGTAGTCGTTGACCATATTCCCTGTTCCTCTGCAGTTCCATCTTTTTCCATTAGATATAGAAGTAAAGAAAGGTAACTTTGCATCAGGACATGCCATTTACAGAGAGGATGGACACATCTATATTCATGGCGCCACATTCACTATTACAGATGAACTCTATGTGACCTCAAATGGACTGTGCTTGTCTGGCAGGCTAGATTTTTGGCACTGTGGAACGTGGCGTGAGACATACTGAACACATATAGACCGATCAGTTACACAGATAGACGTCTCTTCCTCTGTCTGGGGGGAGAGAATGTCCCAGATTTCTTCCCCATCTGCTGGGCTTAAAATCCACCCCACAAACATATACATGAACACGTACGCCCACATACGTTGGGCCTACAGCATCAAACAAACACATGCCACACATGCACACAAGGACACACACACTGCCTCTGCATCTCTCTCTCTCTTTCCCCCCATCCCGCAGCCTCATTTGGCCAATTAGTAGATTAGCAGTCACTCTCCCCCATATGAATCACAATATGGCTGAAGAGTTCTCTAGACTGCAGCAGTACTCACTACCACAGGGAAGCCCTCCAGTCTTTATACAGCAATGGACCAGAAACAATGTTATGTACAGTATATATTATAGAAGTGTCGCCTTGAGCCAGCATACCTTTGTAGCTGTATGTATATTATCTGAGTCTGTGAGCTTCACAGTAAACAGCCTTACATGAAATGACATCAAAGCATGTGCTATTTGTGAAGTAGGCCACAAGGGTTTTGGATGGACTGTATCATGCTATGATTAATCACAGTTGTTTATCTATAGGCTATAGTTCCCAGAATGTCTCTGTGGATCATGGGCCAGTAGCCATTACCCAACATCTCAATGGCTCCTTTGGTCACGGCACACCCTGTATCTGTGCGCTGGGGTAGGTGATGCTCTTGGACTCACAGCAGCACAGTAAGTGAATGCGTAAATCTGCTCCTGAGGAGGCAGGCAGGATCCCTCCTTGAGGAAACAGCAACAACAACAGAGCACATGACCAGAGCTCTGAGCCAGCTCTTCCTCCCCCGGCGCTCTCCCTCCTCCCCCGCACACACAGCGGTACGGCGCTGGATACCCCCCCTGCGGTCATAGGGGAGCCGAGCTCGGCTCAGTCGAGGAGAAAGAGCGAGGAGCGAGGAAGGGAGGGGAGATAGAAGAGCGCAGGAGAAAGAGGGAGCGGGGCGGCCGTGCGTAACGAACAACCAAAGATCTGCAGCGGCTGCACTGTCAACTCCAGCTCTGACGGTAGTGGCTTGATGGCTCCCGCTGAAGTGGGAAGCGTTTGAGCGTCATCTGTCTTTTTTACTCCCAATACCCTGCAGCAATAACGGCAACCGGGGGGCTTGGTGCTTGTTTACTGTGACAGCTGCAGTAAGGCTGGTTGCCACGGTGGGGTACCGGCTTGGATAGCAGCCTACTAGTGCCGATGTGTGCAGATGCCGGGTTATTCAGCATCAGTCTGGCAGGGAAACAGCTGAGGACCAGGGCCCAGATGGTTGGGAGAGTTTGGTGAAGGGAAAGGGAGTTAAGTATGTCTGCGGACATAATCCACACACATGCACAAGCGCACACATACACCCATACATACAAGAGCACAGACATTTTTACGGTTACTGCCATAGAAGTTAGTGAAATGTCAGTCCCACCCTACATACTCCTGTCATGGGAGGGGATGATATGCCTCATTAATCTATTTAGACATTATATGTGGCAGCCTTGTTCATCTAGTGCAGGTTTGCATCACTGATACGGGCTAAGTAGGTTACAGCAGCGGTGCACCAACTGTGGCAACTAAAAACCTACAGCATGTAGAGTCTTGGCACAGGCAGCTGCAGCCCAGCATCATAAACCTGATCACTCACATAAACATCCTAATGGCCTGCTAAATATATAATGAATGTTTATACCTCAGACTGAAAAGATGCTGTTATCCGATTCTGTTTAGATGTAGGGATGACAACCCAAGGAGGAGGTGAAAATCAACCAGTTGTTGAGTGTAAGAAGGAAAGTACTTTGTATGCAGGAAATCTTTGTTTTCTTGCTTTTTGATATTCAAAGATGACTTCCCATCTTTGAGATCATGGCCTTTTCCTTTATCAGTATTGAAGTGGTTAGAAGCTGCAGATAACACTGAGACAATCAGTGCTGGTCACACAAACG
This sequence comes from Centroberyx gerrardi, assembly GCF_048128805.1. Lineage (NCBI taxonomy): Eukaryota > Metazoa > Chordata > Actinopteri > Beryciformes > Berycidae > Centroberyx > Centroberyx gerrardi. The sequence goes on along the minus strand of NC_136008.1, from coordinate 12,110,779 downwards.
CACAAAAATTCACACGTCCACGCACGCGTACACACACGCACTCGCCCCCACATACACACACAGATCAGATTGTGAAGATAAAATTCTCTTTCACAGTATTATGTTTCAATTTCATAACTCACTCTGTGTCTGAGTCACAGTGTTTACTGAAATGCCTGCCATCCTGTGCCCACACAGAGCCCCTCATTTCTAATCAGCCACACACACACGTAAATGCTCACAATTATACGTATAAGGGTCTGTACACACACACAACCATATATACTTAGAATCAATTTCTCTCCCATAATGATCACGACTTGTAACCTGGCACCCAGGTACACGTTAGAAAATATGCCAGACAGGCTCTCACACTCATAAATCTGCAAGTAAAGACCTTCTGCTACCTTGGAGTCCTAGGATGTACAAGCATCTGCACACACACACACACACACTAACATACACACTTGCACAGGTAAGGGTCATCATGCCATTCATGTCCCACATTCATGTCTCTGAGGTAGTACATCACTGTGCCATTCACCTTGACTGTGTTCATACGTACAAGGCTTTGCCAATCCGGACAGCAGCCAATCAATCAGCCTCCTACTCTGAAAACTGGTAAATGAGAAACTGGAAACTGGTACATGAGAGTATAGTGTCAGTTATTGACCGAGTATGAATGTGTGTAAAGGCGTGGGGCAGCGGGGGTGTTCGATTCCTCTTACTGTGTCAGCATTTTTAATTTCATGTCAGGAAATTCCTCTCTATAATGCAGTATCAAAGACAACAGGGTAATGGGACAAGGTGTTGAGGTACAGTGGTGCCTATACTATACACACACATACACACATATGCACATGCACAACCACAATAATGTAAAAGACAGACACAGAATTCATTCAAAGACATGCGCATGAACATGTACATACACACATGCACACACACACAGGCTGTACAGAACTGGCTAATAGTGCTTATTCACTGAGTGGTGTGTCAGCAGAGGCACTATACCCTGCCCAACTTGGAGAGAGAGAGAAAGAGAGAGAAGGAGAGAGAGAGAAGGAGAGGGAGAGAGAGATAGAGGGAGAGAGAGAGAGAGAGAGTCTATCTAGAGGCCGCACAAACAGGTGAGAGTTGTCATAATGTCCCACATTCATGTCTATAATTTAACCACCATAGCGGTTATATTCATTCCGCATGCCCTAATTTATACAGTGATTAATGTTTTCAGCATGAACTCACTCACAGGTATAGTGTGGCCTGGTTAGTGGGTACAGAACTACGATTCTAATTTGTAACATTTAGCAGAGTGATGGGCCATATCTCGTAACATGATCAACACCATTGTGCTGTAACATTATTGCTAACGCTGTGTTTAGCAGCTGCAGACAACTGCTCTCAAAGGAGCATAAATAACCTGTGTCCTGCACACAAGCTGATTCACTGGCTAAGGATATTGTTTGTTGTTCTGCAGCAGATCTCAATGCCTTTCCTCACTGATCAGGTGAAGAAGAATGTGCACCTCCCATCTACCAGAGTTCAATGCCTTTGCTGTCTAATGGGGTGAAGGATGTAGACATCTCATGTATATTTCTGTCTGTTTTCTTCACCTGACCCGCACACAGAAAAATAAAGTTGCGAACTGGAACTGAAAATGGTTCTTTGGAGTGATGCCATAAAAGAACCATTTTTGCACTTGTTTTCTTAGACACCTGCACTATGTTTTTGTTTATCTGACCTTGTATAGCGCCATTTGCAATTGCACAATATATACTATGGAGGGGTTTGGTTATTTTCCACATTTATGCCATCCCCCACTATCCAGTAACTAAGAATTAAGAACCTTTTAACATCCCAAAGAAAGGTAAAGTATGGTAAAATATGTGTGGTAAAAGGTTCTTAAAAGGTTCTTTGTGGAACCAGAAATGGTTCTTCTATAGCATCACTCCGAAGAACCATTTTCAGTTCCAGTTCGCACCTTTATTTTTCTGTGTGCAGTAAGAACAGTGGTGGGGCTGGGCTAAGCGTATGTAAAGGAGTTGAGGTCAGTACCTTTTCTATTCACTCAGTTCAAAATGTAAATTGAAACAGCCATTCATACCATAATGATAAGGGCTTTATTTTCTATAAATTCTTCATGGATTGAATATAAGAACCTTTTAATGGCAAAAGCTTTTCAGTTTTAAACTTTGAAGCAAATCCACTCACTTGCTTCATTTAAAAGAGAATTGACCCCAACCAATTTATGTCAGACTTAATTTATGAACTGGGTCTGAATTAACCAGGCTGTATGACATCATGCCTGCTTGGATGCCACAAACATCAGCTCACACACCTATGTACAACTATCTTCATAAACATGTTGATGTTTGCACTCACATATTGTCTGATTTGTATTTTGTTTTTGCTCACATACACTGGTGTCTGCAACATTTATGCTTGGCATGATGCTGCTTTCTTGGCCAAGTCTTTCTTCAAAAAGACATTTTTGCTCTCAGTGGGACTACCTGGTTAAATAAATAGATAGACCAAATAGACCTCTTCTCACAACAAGTGATATCAGTGTTATGTAGGCCATCTTGATGTTATAGGTAAAGCTGCTCTGAAAACCAATTTCCTTACTGGGGATAATAAAGCCTTCTAATGCTACTACTACTAAAGGGAGGCCATAGATCCCTGCGAGCAAGGTCTAAGTTGGATATAGTTTCTTTGGTGTCACATTACTTATGAGGTCAGAATCAAAGTGACGTACAGTTTTCTGCAGGACGCTATACGTACTATCCAGTATGTACTACATCGTCCTGCTGTACACAGATGTATTACATGATTTTGCAAGGCATAGATAACAAACTGTAGTGGTGTGTAGGTACAAACAGATATCAAACCCTGGACACTGAAGACACTCCTAGGTATGATGGAGCTGGGAGAGATAGTGTTACCAGAGGGCAGACAGACACATCAGGGCTACTCCCGAACAAAAGACAGATCCAATCCTCCTGCCTGCTGCTCCTCCTGTTGATCTCTGGTTGGCAGCATGGACTGCAGTTGAGAAGGCCGATCAATAGCGCACACTAAAGCCATTCTCACCCAGGATAAACACAACCACGCCTCTAGACCAGCAGTACTGCTGCTGATGCTGCTGCTGCTGCTGCTCACAACAGCAACACAGACTCAAAGAAGGCCTTTCTTCTTCTCCAAGGCCAGACTTCATCAATAACTGCTTGTTTACCCGCTCATGTTGAAGAATACCAATAGATTGTATGGCATTCTGCTTAGGACAACATTAGCAAACTACAGAAAAAACATCAGATGTACAATCTGTATCTACATGGAACAGACAGACCTTGGATGTATCATCAATACTCATCCCCACTGCAGCTGATTAGAAAACATACCATTCACAGTGTTCTATTAGGTAAGCAGTCTCACTGAATGCTCAGCTTCTGTAATCATTTGAATAAAAAATCAGCATCAGTATTCAGGTGGTTCACATTCAGAATATTGTGGCACATTTCCAAAATTTTCTCACATTATTTCCCACTAGCTGGAGGAGCTGGACACGTGGGGTCTGCTGTATTGACCTGGGTGTTCATGGAAGAAGATCCACACCTTGTTCCCTTCTCCTGCTCGCCAATGTCACAAATATCTGTAATCTAGGCGCCTTGAGATGCTGTAAGGCTGTTTCTGCTGTATTTAGATCACACCTGCTTCCCATCCGTGTCATGTACTCTTTCTTCTGCACTTGCATATTCTAGATATTTTTTCTTAAATCCTCCTTATCTAAGGTTTAGATTTAGTTAAAAAGAAAAAAACTCCATGCAGCCACACTGGAAATCTAGTCTGTAACCTGGTTTTGACACCCATGACCCCTAAACTCAGGCTCTGTTTAGAATGACCTTAAATATCTGTTTGAAATGCACAGACTAATGTTTTGCCATAAATATTTTTTAAGAGCCTGATGTGCTAAGTGGCTCATGAATATTTCACAGTGAACTAAGTAGTCTGAGTTTATTTTTACCTTTGAGTGGGCTTCAATCTACATATTAAGATGTGTGCAGTGCCTGAATCTGCATCGCCACATAGATTATGTTTATACAAGCTACTGATTGTTTACCTAAAACATATGTAATTATTTATATATTCTCTCTCTCTCTCTTCCCCCTGCCTCCCCCCCTCTCTCTCTTTCCCCCACACCAGCAGCCCTCATGTTGATTAACTTAACATGTCCTGTATGGCTTTATCCAGGATGGTCCTAACCTGAAAACTCCATGCAATCCCACACCCCCTCGCCTGCACGTATTTGCCCCTCCCTCCCCCCCTCTCTCCATCGCCATCCCTCCATCTCTCCTCCTCCCTGCCTGCAATAAAATTCTTCCTCTGCTGCTCATTCTCTCCACCTCCTCCTTTATCCCCCTCTATTCATGCAAATAATAACAAACCACGCAAACGCCCCTGATAATGGCATTATCCCTTTTCTCTCTTTCTCTCCCTTTTCCCAGCCATGCCTCCCTACAAAATAAGCACTATCATAGCATTTCAGTCTTCTCTCTCTGCCGCCTCTCTCCTCCATCCCTCTCTGCCTCCTACTCACACACATATACATACTGCCAACCAGCATCATAAATCAAGGCATGGGAAGAGGGAGGTGGGGGAGGTGGGAGATGCAACCACACACACAGCAGCACATTTTAACACATATCGTCTTTGACATCTTGGCTGAACGTGAACGCTGTGCACTATCTAAACACACAGCTATTGTGACCATACATCTACAGCCTACTTACATACTGCACAGAGCAAGAGGCAAGCAGCTCACACACGTATACACACACACACATACATATATATATATAGAAAGCCTGTCCCCCAGTCTCTCCACACCCCCGCTCTCCTGCAGGACCCCGGTCCCCCCACCCCCCTTAGCCCGCCATGAGGGAGGAAGACAATATAAGAGCGGGTCTTACTGAGTCTCCTGGAGCCGATGCATCCCATGGTGTATTCACAAAGGCCCTGGATACAAGCGTGGAAGTGTTACCCAGACACCATGCATTCTCCCTCTCCTCTCGCTCTCTCTCTCTTTCTCTCCTCTCTAGCTTCTCTTTCTTGCTCTCCTGTGCTCTCTCTTTTTCCTCTCTCCCTCCTGCGCTTGCTCGATCAGTCTCTCTCTCTCTCCCTCTCTCTCTCCCCTCTCTCTCTCTCTCTCTCTCTGTCTCTCCCTCCCGCTCTCTCTCCAGTGCAGTGTCTTAGAAGAGATCCGGTTAGTAAGTCAGTATGCCTGAGGGAAAAAGATTAGGACTAAATAAAGAAGTGGGGCATTATTAGCATTATTTAATATATGTAATAAATATGTCTACAGTTTTTTTTTTTTTTTTTTACAAAAGATATCAATGTCACTATTTTCACTGTTTCCTTTGCAATTATCTGTAACATTAGGTTTATAATATACAGATCAATTTGCAGTAATAGCTACATTTGTTTAGATAATGTGTGTTATTTGGCAATTTTGATTGGATAATTTTAAAATGGGGAAAAAAAGGAAAGATGAAAACAAGCACAGACAGTAATCTGATGAGAGGTAAAAGCCACAATTAGATTGACTCTATGCATGTACGATGTATTGGGTTGCCATTGGAGGATCAATAGCACGGGGCTGAGAGTGCCGGGCTGCCATTGTTGTCATTGTTGTAGATATCTCTGCACTGCTGTAATATTGTTGAGCTAAAATGGGGGATTCTCTCTCTGTCTCCCTCTCCTGTGCGCGCTCTGCCTAACAATGCACTGCAGCGGTTTCCCGGTGCCTCTCCCCTCTCCGTCTCCCTCCCCCTCCTCTCCCTCTCTGTCTACCTCACGCTGATCACTCCAAAAAAAAAAAAATGCACGCACATAGTTACACCATCCCACTACTAAACAATCCAGGAAAAAACACCAGAGGGTATTCCTTCATAGTGAAGCCGCTGCTGAGTCTCCACCTCTCTCTCTGTCATCACGTTGATCAGTCCTCTAGTTCTCTCTCTGCCTCTGCCCCCCCAGATCTTTCTCTGTCCCCTCTTTTTTTTTGTGTTTTTGTCTCCCTTGCCTCCACTTTCCATCACCCTCCTCCCCTCTATCCTCTCCTCCCTGGAGACAAAATAATGAGAGGGGTGGCTCTTTTATCTGCACATACCCCCTTGCCCCATTCTCTCCATCCCACTCTCATTTGACTTCTATACCTCTAACCACACCACACCTAAACCCTCCACATTCCCTCTCTATCCATCCAGCAATCTCTCTCTCTCTTTCTCTCTCTCTCTCTCTCTGTCTCCGTATTTTCATATAATCACTCACACTCTCTCTTTACTTCTTTTTGTCCTCTCTCCCTCTCTGTCTTCCTCTCTCTCTCCCCTCTCTCTCCTTGTCTGTCTGGGTAGCCCCCTGCCCCTCTCTCTGGCGATTACATATTTATGTGGGCTGTTTCTATAAGTGTTTGCCTAGCAAATGACGCAGGCACATTCTGGAGAGGGAGGGCGAGGGGGGGTGGGGAGTGGGGGGTGGTGGCATGGGTGGTCAATCGCGTTTTGTTGACTTTACACCCACTGGGAGAAGAAGAAAGAGAGGAAGAGAGCGGGACAGATGGAAGGAGAGAAAGAGGAGAACATGGGCAGATGGGGGAGAGAGAAGGAGAGAAAGCAAGGAACGATTTGAGTCATGTGAGGGAGAGGTGAGGAGATGATGCTGTGTAATTTAGACATTAGCACTCCAGAATGGACAGCGCGAAGAGAGAGACAGAGAGAAAATCTGTACAATAAGTTAGAGGAATAAATAGATACAAAAACAGAGAGAGAGAGGGGTTGGGAATGTGTCCGAGCAATAGAGGGTTTAAACTGGATGTATACAATGACTTGCCAGACATAACAATTCATCCATAATCCAGCCAATCCTTGTACTGTGGGTATATATAGATGCTCGGTCCCATCCGCGTGTTAGCTCTCGCCGCTGGGTTTCCACTGAGGCAGAGCAGGCGAGGATATAGGCAGCTGCAGGGGTCAGCTTCACTCTGGGCTGTGGGCTTACACACCCTGACCCCGCTCTAAAACAAACACTACTCCCCTCTGATATCTGTAATTGCTGCTGAAGCAGGCAGAGTCTAGTCTTCAGTCCCCCGTCTCCCTCTCCGGCTCTCTATCCCCCTCCATCTGTCCATCATTCTGTGTCTGTCTCCTTCTGGAAGACTCTTTTATTCTTCTGTCAGTCTCTCTCTCCTCTCACCGCTTCACGGTGAGCCACTCTTTCTTCTCTGAAATCCTCACTTAATCTGTATCCATCCCTCTTTACCTGTCTTTCCCTGTCAATATGATAGCTTTTGACTCTCATTGCCTCTCTGCCTATTCTTCTCTGCAAGGTGCGTTTAACCCTGTGCACAGACCACGTCGAATTCATACACTGGGACACAAAGACACACACACACACACACACACTGCTGTGACAGTGTGGTGATCTATGACATGGACGGTCAATGCGAGGCAAGGTCAACCACAGAGGGAAGAAATTCTTGACACTAATCTCACCCGTGATGCATGGGCCAATCGCAAAGATGGCTGTCTCTCACTGTCTTTGTCTGCTCCTTTCTATCTCTCTCCCTCACACACACACACACACACACACACACACACACACATATTCACACCAACGCTAACAAAGCACACAGAATGACAGCGAGACGACTCTGCAACACATGACACAGATGACTTCTATCATGTTCCTGTCAGTATTCTCTTGTTTTCTTATCTAGGGTGATAATGCATTGCATTTCAATGCGGCAGTTCCTGTTGAATATTATCTAGGGACCCGCGCACTTCACTTCTATAATCAGTGACTTTCATGTACCTATCACTATCTGTCTATCTGCTCCTGGCTGTTATGTAGGTTGCACTTCAATGATAATGAACACATCCAACACACTCCAAAGACGCTCTGCATCGACTGACGGAAACAGGCGTTTCCAATGGCAGTCCAGACGTTTTCTATCTGTGTTGCTGGGAACTAGTGCAGATTGTTTCAACTTTTCTAAAAGAAGCTTTTCATTTCTCATCCTCTCTACCTTGACACAATGTCTCCCGACTCGCTCTGCTTCTCTTTTGCTTCCTTCAGCACTCTATTCCTCACCCATTGACTCTCGGTTTTTCTCCAGCTCTCTATCCATCTTTGTCTTTATTCAACCCTGCTCTGTACTCTCTGCTGCATCTAGCTGTTGCTAGAGTGCTTGTGTGTGTGGTGTGTGGTGTGTGTATGTGTGTGTGTGTGTGTGTGTGTGTGTGTGTGTGCACGCGCGCACGCGCGTGTGTGTGAGTGTGTACTATATACGTTAATTTGAACCACATGTTACAGGTCTGCCCCCAAGGAGCCACCAAAAGTCAGTTCGATGGGGGAGAAGAGAACACCCTTGGAGAATGTGGTTTGTGTGTGTGTGTGTGTGTGTGCGTGCGTGTGTGTGTTGGAGGTGTGTGTGTGTGGGGGGGTGGGGGGGGCTGACATGAGCCTTGCAGCCCTGAGCAATGGGTTTCACATATGAGGAAGGAGAGAACATATAGGTAGGAAATGAGTGGTGTAGGTGGAGGGACAGAGGCAAGAGCAGAGGAGAGAAAAAGATATGGGAGAGGAGGAGAGAGGAAGGAGGGAGGAGGAAAAGAGAAAGATGGGAGGGGATGAGGAAATGTGGGTTGAGTGCGGCGGTGTTCTGTTTTCGAGGAGGGACAGGGCGGAGGAGGTGGAGGGGGGGGAGACAAGGGAGGAGGGGAGGGAGGGAAAAGGGAGAGATGTGGATGTTATTAAGGAAAGAGGCAGTCTCTGATAAGGTGTTCTCTTGTGGCCAGGCTTATGTAATTTGTATTGTTTTACCCAGTGGGAGATGGATTTTATGCTATGTTTATGTTGTGGGCTGGCAATGTTATATGTTTGCTGGCTTGAATTCTACAGCACATTGTTTTATCTTTGTGTGTGGGTGGTATGGACTCTCTCTCTGTGTGTGCTCTCTGCGTGTGTGTGTGTGTGTGTGTGTGTTTGTGCACTCCAGTTCGTGTACAAGGTAAAACCATGCGTATGAGGAGTTCCCAACTCTCCTCTATTATTTACAATTCTCTTTCCCTCTCTTCTGCAATTACCCTACATTCTCTCTCACTCCATCCCTCCTCGTCTAGACCACCACCACTGCGCTGTATATCGTTGATCCTCAGTGATGCCTCTGTGTCTGGCTGCTTCTCCTCCTGCCTGCCTCGTTTTATGTCCGTTCCTCTATCAATGTGTCCATCAGTCTCTTAGAGGCATGCCAGTATCCAGGGTGTCCACCATGCACACCCCCTCTCTCTTTTATCTCACCTCCAAACTGTGGCTTTGCTGGCTGTCAGACATTCAGGGGGATCTTCTTCCCCAAGGCTGTGTCTAGCTGTGTGCGGCACAGGAACATGTGTCGGTCTGACACCTGCTGGGGGAGGCGGGGCACTGCAGTCTAACTCCGGCACTGAATGGAAGCCAGTTGGCAAGATAGAGATTTTTCCTCAGGGTGCTGAGTGAAGAGAGCCTACTCTGTCAAAAAATATGCAGGTTCTCATCCCCGCTAAAGACCGCTTGGAATTTCTGCTTGATGGCTTAATGATTTCTGTAAAAACCAACAGCCAGTATCTCTGTGTGGGAAAAGCGGGCTACCTTTCATCTTAGCCGTAGACTACACTTTGTGCTTATCCGTTATGGGGTGAGCGAGTGTGTCCACAGATAGATAGATAGATAGATAGATAGATAGATAGAGAGAGAGGGAGAGAGACTATAGCCCTCACTGCAGATCAGAAATGATCCTAGCCCAGGATATTAACTCTGCACTGAGATATGAGCAGGTACTCTGACTCACATGAGCAGAGGGAGGTGGAGAGGGAGGAGGGGAAAGAAAGATGGGAGGGGAAATAAAAGTATGGCGTATGGAGAGCAGACTGAGAACAGGAGGGGTTGGGGGAGAAAAGTGGTGTGTGTGTGTGTGTGTGGACAGAAAAAAAGGAGAGAGAGAGAGAGGGAGAGAGAGAGATAGAGAAATATGGCACTGGAGGGAGGGAGGGGAGAGGAACTGTTCATTCCAGGGTTTGGCCGCATTCCAGGCTGTCTGGCTCTGATTCTGTCGGCCTCCTGTTTTTTTTTTTTTTTAGTCTTACCTCCAGACTGACTGCGGGACCCCAGAGCTGCCCCTCTCCCTGCCTGATCCAAACTTCACTCACCACGGCACCCACTGTGAAAAAAAAAACAAAAGACAGAAGAGCGGTGCTCACGTCATTCCAGCCTCTTCACTCCCTCATTGGTTAAACAGAGAGCGAGCTCATGAATTTGCTGGAATTTGGAATGACAAACAAACCTAGGCCTCTTGCATGAATGTGTTACCCGCCCCGAGAGCCGGGGCACACCACAGCACCGGTGTTGCTGTGGAAAGCTACGTGTGGAAATTCTTCATTCTTTTCCCAGTGGAAGTGGGGAGAGACTGGAAACGTTCTAGCTATGCAGGACAATAGGCTATCAAAGACCCCAAGGACCACTCCCTGCAGTTCACAGACCTTAATCCACAAGAAACAGGTTACACAACAGCAAACTCCAAATCACTAATACCTCTAATACCTCCAGTTAAAAACATGTTAGTAGCCTGCGTAGAGGTTTATATGTAATGAAACCTCTGGTGTCATAACCTGGATTACTCACTGCCAAGCTGAACATCATGTGAGGTAATAACAATCTCACTGAGGTGCCACAGGTCAGATCATATAATACACACCTGGTACACACACAGTGGCTCCACCTGAAAGTGTGATAAGACCCTAAGGTGTGGCCAAAATGAATTGTCCCCAAGGGCGCGGGTGGTGTGTGAGTGTGTGTTAGTGTGTGTGTATGAGGCACAAAGGGAAGTTGTGCAGGATAGAGGTGACAGATGTGCAGGATGGGAGGCGTTGTCTCCCAGGGTTGACACCAGGTTGGGTGAAATCACATCCTTATTTGTCAGGATGAACAACAGCTAGACTTGGAAATGAGCCATGCAATTTATTTCCCCTCTAAATCAAATGTACCGAACAGAACAGACAAGCAATCTAGTCCTTGCCTGTTCATTGCCTGTTCAGCGCAAAGGAAATAATGATGGGGCAGCCCACTGGCAAATAAGACGGAGTAATGCCTTTCACATCTGGTCGGCAACTTTGCTTGTTGAGGCAAGTGAAAGAAAGTCCTAAAAGCAGTGTTAAGATTTTTTTTTTTTTTTTGCTTGAGAGGCATTTGAAAGTAAATAAAAGCATAAACAGCCACCCCGTTTCAAAATATTTTTTTCCGGCTGAGCTGCGGCCATATCTCCTCCTTCTACCCCTGAGCAGTTTTGGTGTCTGTATCTAATCAAGCCTCTAGCTCCATTATCTCTCCCTCCCTCTCTCCCTCATTCCCTCAGTCTGACCTTACAAGGAGAGGCAACAGGGTTGATGTCATAGAATGAAGAATGCTGCAAGAATCCAGAAAGAAACAGAGGAGGAGGGGTCTGACTGGGCAGTTTATGAACAGAGAGAGGGAGAGAGAGAGAGAGAGAGAGAGAGAGAGAGAGAGAGAGAGAGAGAGAGAGAGAGAGAGAGAGAGAGAGGGACAGAGAGAGAGAGAGAGAGAGAGAGAGAGAGAGAGAGAGAGAGAGAGAGAGAGAGAGGTGTTGTTTACATAGTAATACACACGTCCTGAGCGAAAGTCAAACGAGAGAGAACTTGTTTGGAAGGATGGTGTCATTCCTTTTCCAGACAGAAAAGGACAGGGGGAGGGTCTAACAGCTGGAGAGGGGAAGAAAGAAAGAGAAGTGAGAAGTTACCATTACAGAGAACTCTTACTCAGTTTGGATCTAGAGAAACTTGGACAAAAAGAAAAAAGGGGGAAGTAAACGAGGGTATCCTGTCCAGATTGGATCTTATAAACAGGGTAAGGACATTATGATTTTATCTGATGTGGATTAGAATAGGAGCTACTGGGGAAGAGCTTGGCTTTGGGGTAGACTCCCATAGGCTTCCTAATAAGGTAAGCTCTTTTGACCTATGCAGGTATAGCACAGATTTATGGCTTAATCTATGCAGGCTGTGATTTACATCTCAGTGTTTGCAGTCTTTTGTCATCTGACACCCTGTGTAGAACTGTCATGGTAATTTGGCTGCTTTGCAAAGTTTTACATAAACAAATACTATAGACTCTGCTGTAAAGATAGTTACTACTCCATGGGTGGTGTTCCGCTTTCTTGCCTGTCTGAGCAACCTTAGTGAATATGCACTTAACGTAAGATACACGTTTACACCAGTTGATGGATACCGAAGATAAGCGTTAGCAGAGGAATATGCGGAAGCTCCAACCGGAAGGCTAGCTAAAAGTTGACTTAGCAACGCAGGCAGCAGAAAGCGTTCAAGTACTTTGGAGGAGTAGCTGGATGATTAAACTTAATGACAGTACGATTAAGAGAAGCCGTCTGCCCTGCCGTATGAGGACAAAACCAAGGCTCTAAATTTGGACGTACTCCGTTTCGTCAAAGGACCCAACTGGAGCTTGGCGGGGTCTGACTTAACGTTAACGTTGTGGTTTGGTTGATGTGTTGATAGAGTGGGTTAGCCAGAAAGCTAACGTTAACGGTAATCACACACGCTGGCTGGTCAGACTTGTAGGTGAGTGACAATTCCTATCAGTCGCTTCTGATGTGGCTACTTATATGCTTTA